>NC_041231.1:18140304-18230910 GCF_002837175.3 Physeter macrocephalus
CGGCCATGGCTCACGGGCCCAGCCGCTCCGCGGCATGTGGGATCTTCCCGGACCAGGGCACGAACCCGTGTCCCCTGCATCAGCAGGCGGATTCTCAACCACTGCGCCACCAGGGAAGCCCGGGACTGATTTTAATAAGACAGGTTAGGTCAGAAACTTTAAAATCACAGTGCCTTTCACCTTGAAACCTGGACCCGGCACGGTGACCTTCACCACTTTGGTTCAGTAGAATACAAACAGAGTTCCTTAATGCAAAGCAAAGTCTTTAAGGGGCTGCAGCAATGCAGCCGCGTTCATGTAGCAATTCAAATATAAAAGTTCCATCCCGTAATGCCTGACTTTCCTAAAAACACTGACAGCCTCCATGGGCAGACACAACTTTCTGTCATGTTCCAGCCGCCCCGCAAGTCTGACCCAGGTCACTGGGAATGTCGCAGGGCATGCGGACGCTGTGGAAGGTAATCAGACCCACACGTGCTTATAAGGAGCCCATCATGGTTGTCTTCCTGGTAACTGGAAAGAGGAAAAACTTTAAACGTCCAGCCAGCCCTCACGAACGAGTTCACAGGGCCTCCAGCAAAAAGGCTGCCCTGAAGCGTGACGCCAGGACGCAGGGCAGCCCGGGGGTGCCTGTTCACCCGGCATCGTTCCCGGGTTTTCCTCCCTGATGCCTTTCTCCGCGGGTGTCATGATAACTGTTCCTGCTCCTCGTCCTCAGGCGTAGACACGCGGAGATTAGTCAGCACACCTAGACCTGAGCTTTTGCGTCCAAATAAATACACGCAAAGGCCACTGCCAAACACTGTCTGCAGCCCTCCTCTCTCATAACGGGGTTAGTGATTTAACTGACTTGAAGCAAAGAAGCACACCTTATTTTGTGTCTTTTGTTGGATTGATAAAGCCTGTCACTGCCCCCACCCTCCCCTTTTTACCCCAAGCTGTGGAGGGAGAGCTGCCCTCACTCTTCTAGAAACGTTTCCCTCACTCATGTCTCCCCGTATATTTGGTTCTGTTGTTGTTCACGTCCCTCATTCTAAGGCCCGGGCTGAGGGCCTGTCTCAGCCTCTTGCTGGGTGGCAGCTCTGCCAGTTCCCCACCTGCTCCTGCGCCCACCGAGGGCCGGTGGCTGCTGCTTGACACAGCAGAGCCGCTTGCACTCTCAGAGAACAAAGGAGGACCAGAGGAGCCTCCAGGACCTGCACGTGGTGACTGTGCGCAGAGGAAAGCTCTCTGCCCTCTGGACGCACGTGTCAGGGAGACACAGGGGTGCCCATCCCGGGTTGTCTTTCTTGCCACATGGGGCCCAGAAGACAGATCTAGATTTCCATGGTCGACCTGGAAACAAACTGTGCCTTCCAAAGCGTGGCTTTTCTAGCTCAAGGTTGGTTACGTGTTAAGCGTGCTCCTAACTTAGTAAGTTTATTCTCCTTTGGAGGTACTTTCTTACATGTAGTGATTTGTAGTCAACAGTGGTGGGTTGCCTCCTGGACACCTTTTTTGCGTGCATACCAATTTAGTAAAAATCTTATACTTTGCCTACATAGGCCTTTTCTGCAGAATTTGTGGATTGTTTGTTAACATTTGACAAATGTCAAAACATAGATTCTCACTATCTACTAGTGACCTGTCTCTGATTTTCAGCCTATGCACTCTCATCTCTGTGTGAGTTTTTCAGATCTGACCTCTGTGGGAGTCAGATATATTCACCAGGGTTTTGCAAAATAATGAAATGGAACACTGTAATGAAAGTGCACATCCCTGGTGTCAGGTTTCTTTATGAATTCCAAAATCATTTAGTTCAGTGACTGAGGTTTAGAAGTGCCTTGGATGTGATTAAATGGGGATCAGTACACTCACAGACACTTACTCCTTTTTAAATGCTCACTTTCTAAAATGTCCCTCTCTTTAGAAATGTGAATTAACATTGTAAAGGCACACTTAAGGCCTTGGAAATGTCCTTTCATAATCTGGTATGCTACCAACATACGAGGTAGCATACGAGATTATTAAAGGACATTTAATAATCTCCTTTTTCTTTTCTTTCTCTCTACAGCTCTGTTTACCTCAAGGCTGTGGGCCAACTGAAGGAGGCCAAAAGACTGACGTGGTTAGTTAAAGAACATTGTTCAGCTTCTGTCAAGAACATATAGCTAGGTTCTTGACCAAAAAGTTATGCTGCTTGCGAAGTTGTAAACCAGATTTTGAATAATCCGATTAAATTAGCTATAGGTCCTCTGTCATGTAAATATATGTTCTAAGCATCTCCATGTTATGAATCTGTATTTGTATCAGAACCTATCTGATGGTGGATAATGGGCATGCCACATTTTGGCTGACTGAGATTTGTAATGATTTTATATTTTGGAGAAATTCACCATCTTGAGAGTCTTGGCAAAGCCAGAGATGACTTGGTCCCTTCACTGGAAAAACCTGAGCATATTACAGAGTCCAGTTGGGCAGATGTACCTACTTGAGAATTGGACTCTCCAGCTTTTGAATTGAAGAAGCAGAGGCAGTAGAGAACCCGTTTTGGTGGCTAGTGGCTGCCTTGTTAGCAGTCATGTCACATTTCTAGGGTCGTTCTACCTGGGCACCTAGTGCAAGCTGTCCCCATTTAAATGGTTCCATGGTATAATGTTGGTGTTGGCCCTAACCATTACCAGTATTCTTTGTTCATGCCCAGGTTTTGAAGCTGATTGACTGGACAATTTGTGAATTAGCCACTATCCTTCCAATACATTCACTGCCTGCTTAAATCATCCCAAGTTTGTTTCTACTGCTTGCAATTTATAGCCCTGAGTACTACTGTTATACTGTGCCATACATATTAGCGGATAATTATGCATTTTACATTTTGTTGATAATTTAGCTCCCTACAGGGAGTTTATCAATTCCTACATTCACAGGAATCTTTAGTGAATTAAAAAAAATCACCGTTTTCTTTTTTATGACATTGTATTATTATATTTTCATTTTGATTCCACTGCAGAGATCCCAGTCTTTAGATTTAGTGGTGCACCATGGGCTGATCTTGCATCAGGGAGGATATAGTTTTAAAGATTTATAATTTGGTTCTATCTTGTTCATGTGTTTGTTTACTGAGCTAAATAGTCAAATGAAGAATCAAATTCATTACCATAGTATTGCCACTACCAAGATTAAACCACCTCAAATCTTGATTTATAATAAAAAATATCCCCCCTGGAGAGACTTTATATATAATCCAAAGAGAAACAGCAGACCTGAGGCAAAGATTTAGCCTTCAGGGTTATATTAACTTTATACTATGTTTAATGTGGGGTTTAAAGCTCATGCTGTCGGACAAGAGGTTTTAGACTTCTGAGCAGAAACGTGCTGTACTTCTGAAATGAAGAGCAGTGAGAATACAATTCCCTCTCCCGTCACATTAGCAGCAAGACTTGCTCTTCAAATGTTTCCTGCTGGTTCCCACAGAGCACAGGAAGCAATGTTCTGATGATTAAGCAGCAATATCATTATAAAAGCCAAATGAATAATCATTGTGTTAATGAACTTTATCTCAAAAAAGATTAGTTTTTTAATGTTAAGCCTCTTCCAATATGAAAGGGAAAATGTATTTCAATTCCATTTCATCAACCAGAGATGTTCATAATCTATACAATTTTATATCCTGTCTGCACATGTCTCTGTAGGTCTGCACACACAGTGACTTCAGTGGATGCTGCTGCTGATTTTATTAGATCTCTCTCTGTCTCTAACACACACACACACACACACACACACACACACACACACACACACACACACACCTCTCCAGGAATAGAGCCACAGACTCTTCCATGAATAAGATAGATTGTATTTGTTAGTAACAAGCAACATGTGGTTTACAAATTAGTAATGACAATTAAATCCCTGAGAATCAAATTTTCCCACTTAAAAGAAATTTGGAGTGCTTCTTCAGAAAAAAAATGAGATACTTACTAATTTTCTTTTGAAAAGTGATTTATGAGTTTTAGGTCAGGAGTTGTGTTCTGAGGACCAATATCTTTTAAGACACAGAAGACTTTTTCCAAATAAATGAAAAAAACATTTACTAGACAGCAACAGAATAAATTTTTTGTCCTTTGACAATGAACCCAAAATATCAGCATTCTCTGCTTTCTGTATCTTATACATTCTGAAGGAAATTCCATGGACATAAAATGAGTTCCAATTATTGTTATTATCACCTCATTTACCTCTCTCTTTAGGTGTCATTGAACTGGATGCTAATATGAAAGAACGCTAGATAGGGTTCCTTCTGGGTAGGTGCTCATAACTCAAAATGGACACTTTCAATCTGGAAAAAATCATCCAACAAGAAATATGGAATTCTTAAACACCCCAAGGGAGCTGTCTAGTCAAAAATTCTGCTGATTTTTACCTTAACAATTCTCAACTGTGGTGTCATGGACCAGTGACAGAAAAACCATGCATATTTTTTATCTACACTGTAGCCCAGTGTTTTGCAAAGCTTAGTATGTAGCATCATTTTAGATGACACATGAGCAAATATTTAATAAAATATGTAATTTTAACAACGTGTTAGAAAAAAATGTATTGATATCAAATTACAATGTGATTTCACACATGAGTTTACCATGGTAAAGACTAGATAAAAAAGTGAATCAATTTTAAACTCACTTAGAAACGTTACTGAGTAAATCATAGTACAGATGCTAATGCTGACAGGACAAAATCATGACGTTTATATGTGACTGAATGACATCAGAGAAACACTATTTTAACCTTAGTGAATTACTATTTCTGATAGGACTCAATTAAAACAGTGGGTAACCATTATCCAAGTTTGAGTTCTCCCCAAATCAAACCTCAAGACAAGAATTTGGATCCTGGCAGTTTATTTGGAGGTAATTCCAGACAGTACAGTGAGGTAGTGGGGAAGAGAGACATGAAGGTGGGGAAAACCATTCAGTGTGCATTAATATTGTGGGCAATTTCAGTCCAGTCCCACTGGGGACATTCTGATAGATGGTGTAGAACACACTAAAGAACTGTCCCACTGAAAGGCATGGATGCTGGGGTGTTTGTCCACAACTTTCCATCTATCTCTGGTTGATGGTCACTCCTGGGGACATCAGGCCTCTGGCTTTTTTGTCCTGCCCTGAGGGGACCAGGTGATTTTTGGCAGAGATATGGGAAATGTTACGTGGTGTAGGGACCTCGCCTATACCTCCAGTAGAGTCAAAAGGCACGGGAGATGCCCTGACAGCATCTGCTACAACCATTACTCTAAATGCTATAGAATTGATTTAAAATGGTTTTTAAGTGACCAGTAACACATGCCTTAATTTCCAGAGTAATTTTAAAATTGTATTCTAATTCTGGAAAACTTATTCAACCCAATATAGTATAAATGAGGTAAATTTATTAACCAAGCTATCTCCTCTACAACTAGATTGGATCAACAAGAATCTAATTCTATTCATTTTGCATTTTGTATTATAAATGGTGTTTGAGGAATTGGAAGGTGATGAGTTAATACTCATATATTCAATATGACCGTGAATATTTCCACATCATAGGCTAAAATTTAATTCTGAAAATCAGGGATGAGAGGCAAAATAGATATTTGCAAGGAAAAATAGAAGAAAGATCAACAAATGGTTCATAACTGTTAGTATCCAAAGGGGTTTTTAGGTCATCCCTTTTTCAGTTACCCTCTTATCACCAAACACTTGTTGTTTTTTTCACTAATCCTTCTTGCTCAAGTCCATTAGTAATTATTTTCCTCAGCTGAATCCCAATTCATTTTACGCCAGCCATCTCTGAGGAGCTCAAGCACCTAATTTTTAGCTCTGCACTTGCTAGAGTCTGCATCATTACTCCATTGTTCTCATCTGGAAGGTTAATCTCTCTCTATTTTCACTCTTTGGGCCTGCTGACAAGAAATAAAGGTTGTGCCCTGAACCCTTAGTTTTTCAGAAATCTAAATATTAATTGGGATATAAGTGCCTATCTCAGAGGCTCAGGTGAGAAAGTTAAAGTACTGTTTAGAGTTTTAAAATTGATCTGACTTCAGTTGGGATGGGAGTTTGCAGCTGAAGTAAGGGAGGTCCACGGAAGATTGCCCTGTCACTTTAAAATATGTCCTATTTTGGACCACTGTGTCTCCAGCACCAGCCTCTCACTGAGAGCAACAACTGGAGAGACAGGATATGTTAGCCACGCTTTGGGGGAGCTCTTTGCTATTGATCAGAAATGGACTTGTAGTCTTTCTTCTCAGATTGCAAATTTATTTTTACTCCTGCACAGTTCGGTAGCAAACTCCAATTTAGAATTGCAGTTGTACTCAGCCCTCTCCTCTGAGACATTGGTGATGATACTCACTCTGGGAACACGTTTTGCTCCACATTCCATAGTACTATCCTTTGTGCAAAAGGTAAAATTGGAGTTAGTTAATTAAAAAGCACTAGAAAGCTGTTGCATGCACATAGGTCCAAAAGAAATCACAGACATTCTTAACTGAAAGTACATGGTGGTTCACATAGGCATCGCTTATTTGGTGAAAACTAGAAACTACATGTGAGAAAAAAATGCTAACCTTGGTCAATTATTTCTATGGCCTTTTATCTTTAATCTTCAGATCTTCCATAAGGACTGACACTAGTTATGAATTTAATCAGCAATAATAGATGTTCAGTGAGTGTACTGAGTGAGAGAAAGGGTTTTAGGAATTGGAGATAGGGAGATCAATTAAGAATAGTAGGAGGGCGTTCAGACCAGCCCTGCTCACTGTGACGCCTGGAAACACATAGGGAGCTGGGTGAGCCTCGCTGCCCCTGCGCGGGGTCAGGAACATGCTCTGCCCTGGCTGGAGGCTCCCTGGCCAGCCGGAGCCTGCAGAGTGCGGGAAAGGAGCATCACACAGACGTGCTCCACCGAGCTCTCCACCCACAGGTCTCCTGGACTAGGCCCCCCATCCAGCAGTGTTTACTCAGTTCTTGGGGTCCCCTGGCCCATCCAGGATTCCCACCCACTCTTCTGCGCTGCTGGCCACATGCTTTGAGCCATCATTTGGTTCTCTGGCCCCAGTCTTAGGACTGGAACTCCACAAATGGCGCTGACTGTGCAGAGAAAGATTTGGCTTTAAAAAAAATCCCAGACTTTATCATTCTACCTGGCCTAGCTTGTTCTCTCTCTTCATTTTACAAAAAAAGTACTATAATTTAAAAGTACTAATTAAAATTGATTTCTGTAAAGGAACTTTGTGGTACCTCCAACAAAATAATTGAAGCCACAAGGTCCCGGTCTTTTAAAAAGCAAATTAATTAAAATATTTTGAAGATGGTGAAAGGGACTGATTTTATTTTATTTTATTTTTTATTTATTTATTTATTTTTGTGGTACACGGTCCTCTCACTGTTGTGGCCTCTCTCGTTGCGGAGCACAGGCTCCGGACGCGCCGGCTCAGCGGCCATGGCTCACGGGCCCAGCCGCTCCGCGGCATGTGGGATCTTCCCGGACCAGGGCACGAACCCGTGTCCCCTGCATCAGCAGGCGGATTCTCAACCACTGCGCCACCAGGGAAGCCCGGGACTGATTTTAATAAGACAGGTTAGGTCAGAAACTTTAAAATCACAGTGCCTTTCACCTTGAAACCTGGACCCGGCACGGTGACCTTCACCACTTTGGTTCAGTAGAATACAAACAGAGTTCCTTAATGCAAAGCAAAGTCTTTAAGGGGCTGCAGCAATGCAGCCGCGTTCATGTAGCAATTCAAATATAAAAGTTCCATCCCGTAATGCCTGACTTTCCTAAAAACACTGACAGCCTCCATGGGCAGACACAACTTTCTGTCATGTTCCAGCCGCCCCGCAAGTCTGACCCAGGTCACTGGGAATGTCGCAGGGCATGCGGACGCTGTGGAAGGTAATCAGACCCACACGTGCTTATAAGGAGCCCATCATGGTTGTCTTCCTGGTAACTGGAAAGAGGAAAAACTTTAAACGTCCAGCCAGCCCTCACGAACGAGTTCACAGGGCCTCCAGCAAAAAGGCTGCCCTGAAGCGTGACGCCAGGACGCAGGGCAGCCCGGGGGTGCCTGTTCACCCGGCATCGTTCCCGGGTTTTCCTCCCTGATGCCTTTCTCCGCGGGTGTCATGATAACTGTTCCTGCTCCTCGTCCTCAGGCGTAGACACGCGGAGATTAGTCAGCACACCTAGACCTGAGCTTTTGCGTCCAAATAAATACACGCAAAGGCCACTGCCAAACACTGTCTGCAGCCCTCCTCTCTCATAACGGGGTTAGTGATTTAACTGACTTGAAGCAAAGAAGCACACCTTATTTTGTGTCTTTTGTTGGATTGATAAAGCCTGTCACTGCCCCCACCCTCCCCTTTTTACCCCAAGCTGTGGAGGGAGAGCTGCCCTCACTCTTCTAGAAACGTTTCCCTCACTCATGTCTCCCCGTATATTTGGTTCTGTTGTTGTTCACGTCCCTCATTCTAAGGCCCGGGCTGAGGGCCTGTCTCAGCCTCTTGCTGGGTGGCAGCTCTGCCAGTTCCCCACCTGCTCCTGCGCCCACCGAGGGCCGGTGGCTGCTGCTTGACACAGCAGAGCCGCTTGCACTCTCAGAGAACAAAGGAGGACCAGAGGAGCCTCCAGGACCTGCACGTGGTGACTGTGCGCAGAGGAAAGCTCTCTGCCCTCTGGACGCACGTGTCAGGGAGACACAGGGGTGCCCATCCCGGGTTGTCTTTCTTGCCACATGGGGCCCAGAAGACAGATCTAGATTTCCATGGTCGACCTGGAAACAAACTGTGCCTTCCAAAGCGTGGCTTTTCTAGCTCAAGGTTGGTTACGTGTTAAGCGTGCTCCTAACTTAGTAAGTTTATTCTCCTTTGGAGGTACTTTCTTACATGTAGTGATTTGTAGTCAACAGTGGTGGGTTGCCTCCTGGACACCTTTTTTGCGTGCATACCAATTTAGTAAAAATCTTATACTTTGCCTACATAGGCCTTTTCTGCAGAATTTTTAAAGTTACCAGTGTTGTTAAGCATCTTCAGCTCTGATGGGTGAAATGTCTTGCATACAAAATGATGAGGGAGCTGTTAAAAGTGCACACGGGAGGGGCTTCTGCTCAGAGTGTGTCAGAGCAGCTCTTGTACTTCATGCCTTCAACTCAACAAATGACCATATACCTTAAAATAAAATGTGAAGTTGTTTTTTAAATAAACAAACAAACTAACAAAAGAATGGTTACTTCAAGTTGCTACAGTGTCCTCATTTGGGGGAGGAAAAAGTAAAGTGGTTTATTCAGTAAAGTATGAGAAGTTGAGAGACTTGAAAGGAGCATAGAGAAGGGATTCACATTCTCTACGGTGAGCACACATGAAGGGGACTCTTTTGCCTCCTCAGCACGTGGAACTGAATAAGAGAGTTGAATGAGCTCTCTATTCCATTCCATTGATCTATATGTCTGTTTTTGTGATAGTACCATACTGCTTTGATTAATGTAGCTTTGTAGTATAGCCTGAAGTCAGGGAGCATATATTTCCAGTTCTGTTCTTCTTTCTCAAGATTACTTTGGCTATTTGGGATCTTTTGTGGTTCCATATAAATTTTAGGATTATTTGTTCTAGTTCTGTGAAAAATGTCATGGGTATTTTGATAGGGGTTGCATTAAATCTGTAGATTGTTTTGGATAGTTTGGACATTTTAACAATATTAACTCTTCCAATTCATGGACATGGGATATCTTTCTATTTCTTTGTATAATCTTCAATTTCCATCACAGAAAAATAATCAAAAATTAATTTCAGAAAAGAGCTGAATGAGAGGCTGCAGGAGAGTGAAAGGAAAAAACAAAAAGGCATTCATTCTGGAAAGAATTATATTCCAAACACGAGCCAGTGCTGTGGAGGATGTTTTTTCTGAGTCCTTTATCGTTTATTCTATAAACAGTTATTAATCCTTACTATGTGCAGGGAGTGTGCTTTGGTTCAGGAACAACAATCAAGATCTTTTGCAAGAAAGCAAAGGGAGAAGTAATTTATAGGTTAAAAGACATGGTAAAGTTGTATTAACTAATCACAACAGATAGGAGATTATTTGTATCCTGATTCAAACACATTTTTAGAAAATTACTAGACAATGGGAAAAATTTGAACACTGACTAGCTATTTGAAGTTATTCATGAAACACTGTCATTTCATTTAGGTTCGACAATACTATTATGTCTAAGTTTTAAAGGTGTCCTTATCTAAACCTACCGTATAGCACAGCAAACTCTACTCAATACTCTGTAATGACCTATATGGGATTAGAATCTAAAAAAAGAGTCGATATATGTATATGTATAACTGATTCACTTTGCTGTACAGCAGAAACTAACACAACATTGTAAATCAATTATACTCCATAAAAATTAATTACACACACACACACACACACACACACCTCTCCAGGAATAGAGCCACAGACTCTTCCATGAATAAGATAGATTGTATTTGTTAGTAACAAGCAACATGTGGTTTACAAATTAGTAATGACAATTAAATCCCTGAGAATCAAATTTTCCCACTTAAAAGAAATTTGGAGTGCTTCTTCAGAAAAAAAATGAGATACTTACTAATTTTCTTTTGAAAAGTGATTTATGAGTTTTAGGTCAGGAGTTGTGTTCTGAGGACCAATATCTTTTAAGACACAGAAGACTTTTTCCAAATAAATGAAAAAAACATTTACTAGACAGCAACAGAATAAATTTTTTGTCCTTTGACAATGAACCCAAAATATCAGCATTCTCTGCTTTCTGTATCTTATACATTCTGAAGGAAATTCCATGGACATAAAATGAGTTCCAATTATTGTTATTATCACCTCATTTACCTCTCTCTTTAGGTGTCATTGAACTGGATGCTAATATGAAAGAACGCTAGATAGGGTTCCTTCTGGGTAGGTGCTCATAACTCAAAATGGACACTTTCAATCTGGAAAAAATCATCCAACAAGAAATATGGAATTCTTAAACACCCCAAGGGAGCTGTCTAGTCAAAAATTCTGCTGATTTTTACCTTAACAATTCTCAACTGTGGTGTCATGGACCAGTGACAGAAAAACCATGCATATTTTTTATCTACACTGTAGCCCAGTGTTTTGCAAAGCTTAGTATGTAGCATCATTTTAGATGACACATGAGCAAATATTTAATAAAATATGTAATTTTAACAACGTGTTAGAAAAAAATGTATTGATATCAAATTACAATGTGATTTCACACATGAGTTTACCATGGTAAAGACTAGATAAAAAAGTGAATCAATTTTAAACTCACTTAGAAACGTTACTGAGTAAATCATAGTACAGATGCTAATGCTGACAGGACAAAATCATGACGTTTATATGTGACTGAATGACATCAGAGAAACACTATTTTAACCTTAGTGAATTACTATTTCTGATAGGACTCAATTAAAACAGTGGGTAACCATTATCCAAGTTTGAGTTCTCCCCAAATCAAACCTCAAGACAAGAATTTGGATCCTGGCAGTTTATTTGGAGGTAATTCCAGACAGTACAGTGAGGTAGTGGGGAAGAGAGACATGAAGGTGGGGAAAACCATTCAGTGTGCATTAATATTGTGGGCAATTTCAGTCCAGTCCCACTGGGGACATTCTGATAGATGGTGTAGAACACACTAAAGAACTGTCCCACTGAAAGGCATGGATGCTGGGGTGTTTGTCCACAACTTTCCATCTATCTCTGGTTGATGGTCACTCCTGGGGACATCAGGCCTCTGGCTTTTTTGTCCTGCCCTGAGGGGACCAGGTGATTTTTGGCAGAGATATGGGAAATGTTACGTGGTGTAGGGACCTCGCCTATACCTCCAGTAGAGTCAAAAGGCACGGGAGATGCCCTGACAGCATCTGCTACAACCATTACTCTAAATGCTATAGAATTGATTTAAAATGGTTTTTAAGTGACCAGTAACACATGCCTTAATTTCCAGAGTAATTTTAAAATTGTATTCTAATTCTGGAAAACTTATTCAACCCAATATAGTATAAATGAGGTAAATTTATTAACCAAGCTATCTCCTCTACAACTAGATTGGATCAACAAGAATCTAATTCTATTCATTTTGCATTTTGTATTATAAATGGTGTTTGAGGAATTGGAAGGTGATGAGTTAATACTCATATATTCAATATGACCGTGAATATTTCCACATCATAGGCTAAAATTTAATTCTGAAAATCAGGGATGAGAGGCAAAATAGATATTTGCAAGGAAAAATAGAAGAAAGATCAACAAATGGTTCATAACTGTTAGTATCCAAAGGGGTTTTTAGGTCATCCCTTTTTCAGTTACCCTCTTATCACCAAACACTTGTTGTTTTTTTCACTAATCCTTCTTGCTCAAGTCCATTAGTAATTATTTTCCTCAGCTGAATCCCAATTCATTTTACGCCAGCCATCTCTGAGGAGCTCAAGCACCTAATTTTTAGCTCTGCACTTGCTAGAGTCTGCATCATTACTCCATTGTTCTCATCTGGAAGGTTAATCTCTCTCTATTTTCACTCTTTGGGCCTGCTGACAAGAAATAAAGGTTGTGCCCTGAACCCTTAGTTTTTCAGAAATCTAAATATTAATTGGGATATAAGTGCCTATCTCAGAGGCTCAGGTGAGAAAGTTAAAGTACTGTTTAGAGTTTTAAAATTGATCTGACTTCAGTTGGGATGGGAGTTTGCAGCTGAAGTAAGGGAGGTCCACGGAAGATTGCCCTGTCACTTTAAAATATGTCCTATTTTGGACCACTGTGTCTCCAGCACCAGCCTCTCACTGAGAGCAACAACTGGAGAGACAGGATATGTTAGCCACGCTTTGGGGGAGCTCTTTGCTATTGATCAGAAATGGACTTGTAGTCTTTCTTCTCAGATTGCAAATTTATTTTTACTCCTGCACAGTTCGGTAGCAAACTCCAATTTAGAATTGCAGTTGTACTCAGCCCTCTCCTCTGAGACATTGGTGATGATACTCACTCTGGGAACACGTTTTGCTCCACATTCCATAGTACTATCCTTTGTGCAAAAGGTAAAATTGGAGTTAGTTAATTAAAAAGCACTAGAAAGCTGTTGCATGCACATAGGTCCAAAAGAAATCACAGACATTCTTAACTGAAAGTACATGGTGGTTCACATAGGCATCGCTTATTTGGTGAAAACTAGAAACTACATGTGAGAAAAAAATGCTAACCTTGGTCAATTATTTCTATGGCCTTTTATCTTTAATCTTCAGATCTTCCATAAGGACTGACACTAGTTATGAATTTAATCAGCAATAATAGATGTTCAGTGAGTGTACTGAGTGAGAGAAAGGGTTTTAGGAATTGGAGATAGGGAGATCAATTAAGAATAGTAGGAGGGCGTTCAGACCAGCCCTGCTCACTGTGACGCCTGGAAACACATAGGGAGCTGGGTGAGCCTCGCTGCCCCTGCGCGGGGTCAGGAACATGCTCTGCCCTGGCTGGAGGCTCCCTGGCCAGCCGGAGCCTGCAGAGTGCGGGAAAGGAGCATCACACAGACGTGCTCCACCGAGCTCTCCACCCACAGGTCTCCTGGACTAGGCCCCCCATCCAGCAGTGTTTACTCAGTTCTTGGGGTCCCCTGGCCCATCCAGGATTCCCACCCACTCTTCTGCGCTGCTGGCCACATGCTTTGAGCCATCATTTGGTTCTCTGGCCCCAGTCTTAGGACTGGAACTCCACAAATGGCGCTGACTGTGCAGAGAAAGATTTGGCTTTAAAAAAAATCCCAGACTTTATCATTCTACCTGGCCTAGCTTGTTCTCTCTCTTCATTTTACAAAAAAAGTACTATAATTTAAAAGTACTAATTAAAATTGATTTCTGTAAAGGAACTTTGTGGTACCTCCAACAAAATAATTGAAGCCACAAGGTCCCGGTCTTTTAAAAAGCAAATTAATTAAAATATTTTGAAGATGGTGAAAGGGACTGATTTTATTTTATTTTATTTTTTATTTATTTATTTATTTTTGTGGTACACGGTCCTCTCACTGTTGTGGCCTCTCTCGTTGCGGAGCACAGGCTCCGGACGCGCCGGCTCAGCGGCCATGGCTCACGGGCCCAGCCGCTCCGCGGCATGTGGGATCTTCCCGGACCAGGGCACGAACCCGTGTCCCCTGCATCAGCAGGCGGATTCTCAACCACTGCGCCACCAGGGAAGCCCGGGACTGATTTTAATAAGACAGGTTAGGTCAGAAACTTTAAAATCACAGTGCCTTTCACCTTGAAACCTGGACCCGGCACGGTGACCTTCACCACTTTGGTTCAGTAGAATACAAACAGAGTTCCTTAATGCAAAGCAAAGTCTTTAAGGGGCTGCAGCAATGCAGCCGCGTTCATGTAGCAATTCAAATATAAAAGTTCCATCCCGTAATGCCTGACTTTCCTAAAAACACTGACAGCCTCCATGGGCAGACACAACTTTCTGTCATGTTCCAGCCGCCCCGCAAGTCTGACCCAGGTCACTGGGAATGTCGCAGGGCATGCGGACGCTGTGGAAGGTAATCAGACCCACACGTGCTTATAAGGAGCCCATCATGGTTGTCTTCCTGGTAACTGGAAAGAGGAAAAACTTTAAACGTCCAGCCAGCCCTCACGAACGAGTTCACAGGGCCTCCAGCAAAAAGGCTGCCCTGAAGCGTGACGCCAGGACGCAGGGCAGCCCGGGGGTGCCTGTTCACCCGGCATCGTTCCCGGGTTTTCCTCCCTGATGCCTTTCTCCGCGGGTGTCATGATAACTGTTCCTGCTCCTCGTCCTCAGGCGTAGACACGCGGAGATTAGTCAGCACACCTAGACCTGAGCTTTTGCGTCCAAATAAATACACGCAAAGGCCACTGCCAAACACTGTCTGCAGCCCTCCTCTCTCATAACGGGGTTAGTGATTTAACTGACTTGAAGCAAAGAAGCACACCTTATTTTGTGTCTTTTGTTGGATTGATAAAGCCTGTCACTGCCCCCACCCTCCCCTTTTTACCCCAAGCTGTGGAGGGAGAGCTGCCCTCACTCTTCTAGAAACGTTTCCCTCACTCATGTCTCCCCGTATATTTGGTTCTGTTGTTGTTCACGTCCCTCATTCTAAGGCCCGGGCTGAGGGCCTGTCTCAGCCTCTTGCTGGGTGGCAGCTCTGCCAGTTCCCCACCTGCTCCTGCGCCCACCGAGGGCCGGTGGCTGCTGCTTGACACAGCAGAGCCGCTTGCACTCTCAGAGAACAAAGGAGGACCAGAGGAGCCTCCAGGACCTGCACGTGGTGACTGTGCGCAGAGGAAAGCTCTCTGCCCTCTGGACGCACGTGTCAGGGAGACACAGGGGTGCCCATCCCGGGTTGTCTTTCTTGCCACATGGGGCCCAGAAGACAGATCTAGATTTCCATGGTCGACCTGGAAACAAACTGTGCCTTCCAAAGCGTGGCTTTTCTAGCTCAAGGTTGGTTACGTGTTAAGCGTGCTCCTAACTTAGTAAGTTTATTCTCCTTTGGAGGTACTTTCTTACATGTAGTGATTTGTAGTCAACAGTGGTGGGTTGCCTCCTGGACACCTTTTTTGCGTGCATACCAATTTAGTAAAAATCTTATACTTTGCCTACATAGGCCTTTTCTGCAGAATTTTTAAAGTTACCAGTGTTGTTAAGCATCTTCAGCTCTGATGGGTGAAATGTCTTGCATACAAAATGATGAGGGAGCTGTTAAAAGTGCACACGGGAGGGGCTTCTGCTCAGAGTGTGTCAGAGCAGCTCTTGTACTTCATGCCTTCAACTCAACAAATGACCATATACCTTAAAATAAAATGTGAAGTTGTTTTTTAAATAAACAAACAAACTAACAAAAGAATGGTTACTTCAAGTTGCTACAGTGTCCTCATTTGGGGGAGGAAAAAGTAAAGTGGTTTATTCAGTAAAGTATGAGAAGTTGAGAGACTTGAAAGGAGCATAGAGAAGGGATTCACATTCTCTACGGTGAGCACACATGAAGGGGACTCTTTTGCCTCCTCAGCACGTGGAACTGAATAAGAGAGTTGAATGAGCTCTCTATTCCATTCCATTGATCTATATGTCTGTTTTTGTGATAGTACCATACTGCTTTGATTAATGTAGCTTTGTAGTATAGCCTGAAGTCAGGGAGCATATATTTCCAGTTCTGTTCTTCTTTCTCAAGATTACTTTGGCTATTTGGGATCTTTTGTGGTTCCATGTAAATTTTAGGATTATTTGTTCTAGTTCTGTGAAAAATGTCATGGGTATTTTGATAGGGGTTGCATTAAATCTGTAGATTGTTTTGGATAGTTTGGACATTTTAACAATATTAACTCTTCCAATTCATGGACATGGGATATCTTTCTATTTCTTTGTATAATCTTCAATTTCCATCACAGAAAAATAATCAAAAATTAATTTCAGAAAAGAGCTGAATGAGAGGCTGCAGGAGAGTGAAAGGAAAAAACAAAAAGGCATTCATTCTGGAAAGAATTATATTCCAAACACGAGCCAGTGCTGTGGAGGATGTTTTTTCTGAGTCCTTTATCGTTTATTCTATAAACAGTTATTAATCCTTACTATGTGCAGGGAGTGTGCTTTGGTTCAGGAACAACAATCAAGATCTTTTGCAAGAAAGCAAAGGGAGAAGTAATTTATAGGTTAAAAGACATGGTAAAGTTGTATTAACTAATCACAACAGATAGGAGATTATTTGTATCCTGATTCAAACACATTTTTAGAAAATTACTAGACAATGGGAAAAATTTGAACACTGACTAGCTATTTGAAGTTATTCATGAAACACTGTCATTTCATTTAGGTTCGACAATACTATTATGTCTAAGTTTTAAAGGTGTCCTTATCTAAACCTACCGTATAGCACAGCAAACTCTACTCAATACTCTGTAATGACCTATATGGGATTAGAATCTAAAAAAAGAGTCGATATATGTATATGTATAACTGATTCACTTTGCTGTACAGCAGAAACTAACACAACATTGTAAATCAATTATACTCCATAAAAATTAATTGAAAAAAGAAATACGCCCTGAAATATGCACAAATAGAATAAGAACAAAAAATAAAATGAAATTTAAAAGAAAGATCATGTCCAAGGCTAGGCAGCTCTCAAATAATATATTGATTACTATACTAAGGCAGGGTCTAGTCTGAGAGCCTTAAGCAGTTAACCATTGTTTATGTCGGCTTGTCATAAACATTTATGAGCTCTTAGTATGTGACTGGAGTAAACGTGTTATGTAATCCTTCCCAACACCCCTTCCACAGCCTGCTCCCAGGCTCTTTGTTCTCATCTCCATTTCTTAGAGTTGAGGCCAGAGCATGTCACCTCCGACTTCCAGGCCCTCGCTCCAATTCTTTGGGTTTTAATGCAATGGCTATTTTGGACAAGTGTCCTTTCACTGGGTACCTGCACCAGTGGAATGAAAGTGGTGTCACCCATAAACAAAAAGAATTAAGGCATTTACCAAGTTTCGAAACAAATTCCACTTGAAATTAAAAAGATATAATTTAAAACTATTTCTCTGTTCCCACAACATGCACGAGAAACTGCTGTCTCACTCAGGTGCCTAAGAGAGGTAAATGTTTTCCACCAACCAGAGGGACGGATTTTAGAAGATGGAATCATCTTGGAAGGCCATTATGAACAGAATATGAGAATTTCATTTCTCAGCATTTCTCCTTTATGAATGTTGGAAAATGGATTCAGAAAATAAACCTAAGCAAGCATTTGTCACTGATAAACCTTCCACTTGTTTGAAAAAAAAGTGGCCATTGTCTTGTAGCCTGAACATTTTTTCCCCTGGATGAACTAGAATTCATTTGCTTTATCTATAGAGCATAATCGCCTCTGTCCCTTCCTGGCTGGAATTATACTTTAGTTCTGCCTGATTATACTGTCATTCAGATCTGCAATGAGAACAGCAGAAAGAATAAGCAAAATATTAAACAGAGCTCGTTCTAAAGAACTGTTTCCTAGCCTCTGTGTCAGGAGATGAACAGAAGCATTGCCCATACAATTATGAGCAAACCCTATTTATAGCACAAGTTCTTCCTCAAAGCACCCTTTTTGTTCTGTTGAAATCACGCCAAATGGCTTAGTGTCGCTTGAGTAAATATTGTGCACTTACCAGTTTGGCTTGAAAGTAGTTTGGGGATTAGCTCTTGATCCTTCAATGGGCAGCAAGGAAACTGAAGCTACTGAAAGGTCTGCTAACATTCTCCCCTGTAAGCAGTCCCTAAAGTCAGAGTCATTTTCTATTGCAAGAGTTGGTTAATGGGAAAATAACTCTCATGCTAAAATAAAATGTCAATAATTCAGACACAGAACAGTGTAGCTGGATCAGTCTGGACTAGGCCCCCCATCCAGCAGTGTTTACTCAGTTCTTGGGGTCCCCTGGCCCATCCAGGATTCCCACCCACTCTTCTGCGCTGCTGGCCACATGCTTTGAGCCATCATTTGGTTCTCTGGCCCCAGTCTTAGGACTGGAACTCCACAAATGGCGCTGACTGTGCAGAGAAAGATTTGGCTTTAAAAAAAATCCCAGACTTTATCATTCTACCTGGCCTAGCTTGTTCTCTCTCTTCATTTTACAAAAAAAGTACTATAATTTAAAAGTACTAATTAAAATTGATTTCTGTAAAGGAACTTTGTGGTACCTCCAACAAAATAATTGAAGCCACAAGGTCCCGGTCTTTTAAAAAGCAAATTAATTAAAATATTTTGAAGATGGTGAAAGGGACTGATTTTATTTTATTTTATTTTTTATTTATTTATTTATTTTTGTGGTACACGGTCCTCTCACTGTTGTGGCCTCTCTCGTTGCGGAGCACAGGCTCCGGACGCGCCGGCTCAGCGGCCATGGCTCACGGGCCCAGCCGCTCCGCGGCATGTGGGATCTTCCCGGACCAGGGCACGAACCCGTGTCCCCTGCATCAGCAGGCGGATTCTCAACCACTGCGCCACCAGGGAAGCCCGGGACTGATTTTAATAAGACAGGTTAGGTCAGAAACTTTAAAATCACAGTGCCTTTCACCTTGAAACCTGGACCCGGCACGGTGACCTTCACCACTTTGGTTCAGTAGAATACAAACAGAGTTCCTTAATGCAAAGCAAAGTCTTTAAGGGGCTGCAGCAATGCAGCCGCGTTCATGTAGCAATTCAAATATAAAAGTTCCATCCCATAATGCCTGACTTTCCTAAAAACACTGACAGCCTCCATGGGCAGACACAACTTTCTGTCATGTTCCAGCCGCCCCGCAAGTCTGACCCAGGTCACTGGGAATGTCGCAGGGCATGCGGACGCTGTGGAAGGTAATCAGACCCACACGTGCTTATAAGGAGCCCATCATGGTTGTCTTCCTGGTAACTGGAAAGAGGAAAAACTTTAAACGTCCAGCCAGCCCTCACGAACGAGTTCACAGGGCCTCCAGCAAAAAGGCTGCCCTGAAGCGTGACGCCAGGACGCAGGGCAGCCCGGGGGTGCCTGTTCACCCGGCATCGTTCCCGGGTTTTCCTCCCTGATGCCTTTCTCCGCGGGTGTCATGATAACTGTTCCTGCTCCTCGTCCTCAGGCGTAGACACGCGGAGATTAGTCAGCACACCTAGACCTGAGCTTTTGCGTCCAAATAAATACACGCAAAGGCCACTGCCAAACACTGTCTGCAGCCCTCCTCTCTCATAACGGGGTTAGTGATTTAACTGACTTGAAGCAAAGAAGCACACCTTATTTTGTGTCTTTTGTTGGATTGATAAAGCCTGTCACTGCCCCCACCCTCCCCTTTTTACCCCAAGCTGTGGAGGGAGAGCTGCCCTCACTCTTCTAGAAACGTTTCCCTCACTCATGTCTCCCCGTATATTTGGTTCTGTTGTTGTTCACGTCCCTCATTCTAAGGCCCGGGCTGAGGGCCTGTCTCAGCCTCTTGCTGGGTGGCAGCTCTGCCAGTTCCCCACCTGCTCCTGCGCCCACCGAGGGCCGGTGGCTGCTGCTTGACACAGCAGAGCCGCTTGCACTCTCAGAGAACAAAGGAGGACCAGAGGAGCCTCCAGGACCTGCACGTGGTGACTGTGCGCAGAGGAAAGCTCTCTGCCCTCTGGACGCACGTGTCAGGGAGACACAGGGGTGCCCATCCCGGGTTGTCTTTCTTGCCACATGGGGCCCAGAAGACAGATCTAGATTTCCATGGTCGACCTGGAAACAAACTGTGCCTTCCAAAGCGTGGCTTTTCTAGCTCAAGGTTGGTTACGTGTTAAGCGTGCTCCTAACTTAGTAAGTTTATTCTCCTTTGGAGGTACTTTCTTACATGTAGTGATTTGTAGTCAACAGTGGTGGGTTGCCTCCTGGACACCTTTTTTGCGTGCATACCAATTTAGTAAAAATCTTATACTTTGCCTACATAGGCCTTTTCTGCAGAATTTTTAAAGTTACCAGTGTTGTTAAGCATCTTCAGCTCTGATGGGTGAAATGTCTTGCATACAAAATGATGAGGGAGCTGTTAAAAGTGCACACGGGAGGGGCTTCTGCTCAGAGTGTGTCAGAGCAGCTCTTGTACTTCATGCCTTCAACTCAACAAATGACCATATACCTTAAAATAAAATGTGAAGTTGTTTTTTAAATAAACAAACAAACTAACAAAAGAATGGTTACTTCAAGTTGCTACAGTGTCCTCATTTGGGGGAGGAAAAAGTAAAGTGGTTTATTCAGTAAAGTATGAGAAGTTGAGAGACTTGAAAGGAGCATAGAGAAGGGATTCACATTCTCTACGGTGAGCACACATGAAGGGGACTCTTTTGCCTCCTCAGCACGTGGAACTGAATAAGAGAGTTGAATGAGCTCTCTATTCCATTCCATTGATCTATATGTCTGTTTTTGTGATAGTACCATACTGCTTTGATTAATGTAGCTTTGTAGTATAGCCTGAAGTCAGGGAGCATATATTTCCAGTTCTGTTCTTCTTTCTCAAGATTACTTTGGCTATTTGGGATCTTTTGTGGTTCCATATAAATTTTAGGATTATTTGTTCTAGTTCTGTGAAAAATGTCATGGGTATTTTGATAGGGGTTGCATTAAATCTGTAGATTGTTTTGGATAGTTTGGACATTTTAACAATATTAACTCTTCCAATTCATGGACATGGGATATCTTTCTATTTCTTTGTATAATCTTCAATTTCCATCACAGAAAAATAATCAAAAATTAATTTCAGAAAAGAGCTGAATGAGAGGCTGCAGGAGAGTGAAAGGAAAAAACAAAAAGGCATTCATTCTGGAAAGAATTATATTCCAAACACGAGCCAGTGCTGTGGAGGATGTTTTTTCTGAGTCCTTTATCGTTTATTCTATAAACAGTTATTAATCCTTACTATGTGCAGGGAGTGTGCTTTGGTTCAGGAACAACAATCAAGATCTTTTGCAAGAAAGCAAAGGGAGAAGTAATTTATAGGTTAAAAGACATGGTAAAGTTGTATTAACTAATCACAACAGATAGGAGATTATTTGTATCCTGATTCAAACACATTTTTAGAAAATTACTAGACAATGGGAAAAATTTGAACACTGACTAGCTATTTGAAGTTATTCATGAAACACTGTCATTTCATTTAGGTTCGACAATACTATTATGTCTAAGTTTTAAAGGTGTCCTTATCTAAACCTACCGTATAGCACAGCAAACTCTACTCAATACTCTGTAATGACCTATATGGGATTAGAATCTAAAAAAAGAGTCGATATATGTATATGTATAACTGATTCACTTTGCTGTACAGCAGAAACTAACACAACATTGTAAATCAATTATACTCCATAAAAATTAATTGAAAAAAGAAATACGCCCTGAAATATGCACAAATAGAATAAGAACAAAAAATAAAATGAAATTTAAAAGAAAGATCATGTCCAAGGCTAGGCAGCTCTCAAATAATATATTGATTACTATACTAAGGCAGGGTCTAGTCTGAGAGCCTTAAGCAGTTAACCATTGTTTATGTCGGCTTGTCATAAACATTTATGAGCTCTTAGTATGTGACTGGAGTAAACGTGTTATGTAATCCTTCCCAACACCCCTTCCACAGCCTGCTCCCAGGCTCTTTGTTCTCATCTCCATTTCTTAGAGTTGAGGCCAGAGCATGTCACCTCCGACTTCCAGGCCCTCGCTCCAATTCTTTGGGTTTTAATGCAATGGCTATTTTGGACAAGTGTCCTTTCACTGGGTACCTGCACCAGTGGAATGAAAGTGGTGTCACCCATAAACAAAAAGAATTAAGGCATTTACCAAGTTTCGAAACAAATTCCACTTGAAATTAAAAAGATATAATTTAAAACTATTTCTCTGTTCCCACAACATGCACGAGAAACTGCTGTCTCACTCAGGTGCCTAAGAGAGGTAAATGTTTTCCACCAACCAGAGGGACGGATTTTAGAAGATGGAATCATCTTGGAAGGCCATTATGAACAGAATATGAGAATTTCATTTCTCAGCATTTCTCCTTTATGAATGTTGGAAAATGGATTCAGAAAATAAACCTAAGCAAGCATTTGTCACTGATAAACCTTCCACTTGTTTGAAAAAAAAGTGGCCATTGTCTTGTAGCCTGAACATTTTTTCCCCTGGATGAACTAGAATTCATTTGCTTTATCTATAGAGCATAATCGCCTCTGTCCCTTCCTGGCTGGAATTATACTTTAGTTCTGCCTGATTATACTGTCATTCAGATCTGCAATGAGAACAGCAGAAAGAATAAGCAAAATATTAAACAGAGCTCGTTCTAAAGAACTGTTTCCTAGCCTCTGTGTCAGGAGATGAACAGAAGCATTGCCCATACAATTATGAGCAAACCCTATTTATAGCACAAGTTCTTCCTCAAAGCACCCTTTTTGTTCTGTTGAAATCACGCCAAATGGCTTAGTGTCGCTTGAGTAAATATTGTGCACTTACCAGTTTGGCTTGAAAGTAGTTTGGGGATTAGCTCTTGATCCTTCAATGGGCAGCAAGGAAACTGAAGCTACTGAAAGGTCTGCTAACATTCTCCCCTGTAAGCAGTCCCTAAAGTCAGAGTCATTTTCTATTGCAAGAGTTGGTTAATGGGAAAATAACTCTCATGCTAAAATAAAATGTCAATAATTCAGACACAGAACAGTGTAGCTGGATCAGTTTTAGAAGGCTTGCTCTGTGTATATTACCAAATGACTCATTCATTCATTTGTTCACTCATTTATTCTTTTATCCAAACTATTCCCTGTGGGTTCTAGGATAAGGATGGGAATACAAAATGATTATGATATACTCCCTAACTTTAAGAAATTAATGATATAGACTGATAGATAATACTGTCAAAGATGTATTGAACATTTACTTAATAATTTGCTGAATGCTATTTAAAGCATTTTTGGTGTTTTTTTAATCGAGGTAAAATTGGTATATAAGATTATGTTAGTTTCAGATGTACAACATAATACTCTGATTTTTGTATGCATTACAGAGTGATCACGACAATAAGTCTAGTTACCATCATCACTATACAATTGACCCCCTTACTCATTTCACCTGACACCCAATCCCCTTCTCCTCTGGTAACCACCAATCTGTTCTCTGTGTCTATGAGTTTGTTTTGTTTCTTTGTTGTGTTTTTTAGGTTTTACATATAAGTGAAATCGTACGGTATTTGTCTTTTTCTGACTTATTTCACTTAGTGTAATACCTTCAAGGTCTATCCGTGTTATCACAAATGGCAAGATGCCCTTCTTTTTAAAGGCTCAATAGTATTCCATTATGTATATATCTATATCTAGGTATATATCACATTTTCTTTATCCATTCATCCACTGATGAACAGTTAGATTGTTTTCATATCTTGGCTATTTTTAAAAATGCTGCAATGGACATAGGGTTGCATGTATGTTTTCAAGTTAGTATTTTCATAGTCTTTGGATAAATGCCCAGAAGTAGAATACCTGGATCATATGATAGTTCTATTCTTAATTTTTTGAGGAACTTCCTTACTATTTTCCATAGTGGCTGCACCAACTGACATTCCCACCAACAGTGTATAAGGGTTCTCTTTTCTCCACTTCCTCTCCAACACTAGATGTATTGTTTTATTTCATCCTCACAATACCTTTATCAGGTATATACTGTTCTAATCTTCATTCTCAGATGAAGAAACTGATCCTTAGAGGTGGTATTTACTCCTAAAAACTATAGCATAGTGGGACAAATGCTATAAGAATGCAGAAGCAGGAGTGATTGATTCTGACTGAGGTTTAGACTACATACTTCAAAGGATGAGTAGCATTTAGATTTCATTTTGAAAGACAAATTGCAATCTCGTCCATGCTCCCATAGAAATTCTAAAACAATTCTATTACAGTACTTAGTATATTATATTTTATTTAATTGTATACATTTATATATTCCTCATGGAGTTACATCTTTACAGGCACCATTTTGACTGCCCAATGCCTTGAACTGTGTTCAAGACAGAGAAAGTTTTCAATACATTTGTTTTGAATGCATACATGAACAAGATTTCATTAGGTGTAGTAAAGTGAGATTTCCAGAAAAACAGAACATCATTAGACTTGGCACAGAGATATGAATGTAATTGTGTTATTTGAGTAAAAATGAGTATACCCCCAGTTAAATGTAGGGTGTAAGGATTATAACTGGAGGAGAGGTCAGGAAAAGAGAGAGAGAAAACTGGAAAGGCAAGTTGCCTTTTGATTATAAATTGGTTTTTACTTGAACTTGATTCAAAGTCAGTGGGGGAGGCAATGAACATATGACCTGAGCTATGTTGGTAGATTATCAAGCCCAACATGAATTAGGAAAAGGGTTAGTTGGAGGGTGAGATGAAGTTTTCTATCAAAAAGCTGATGGCTGGAATGGAAGTGACTGAATGGAAGTAGATACAGAAAGTGAATCAACAGCATTAATGACTGATAGAATCAAGGTGATGCTTCAGAGAGAGGAATAGAGTAGAATAGTAACCTTGGACTTTGAAGTGCGCCTGGGAAGAAAGTCTAGCCATTAATGTGATAAGTTTCAGGGTTAGAAGCAGAAAAACTTGGGTTTTAAATTCTCAAAATTCACAATGAGTAGACCAACAAAAAAGCGTGTGTCCCAAATTCCTCAGGGTTTTGACTATTAAGTGTCTAAGACATTTCCTGAGCCACTTCATCCGAAATTCTAGAGCAGTCTTCTCTACCTAAAAAAGATAGACTATCTGGCATCAGCTATCCTGAACATTCAAACATAGTCAGTTATGTTTTCTCAAGGTCTCTTCTCTATGAAAAATTTTTTAATATGAAAAACTTTTAGAATTCAAGTGAACTCCTGAAGAAGCCCCAAATGTATCCATAGTCTCTAAATACCCTGAGGTGGAGCACACAGACAATGCTTGTGTCTTTGCTATAAGACTTGTAGAGCAATTCAACATGTTAGTCTATTGAGCCATCTAGCTCCAGAAATTTCTTTGCAAACGTTCTAGCAGATTAGGCTGTATTAGCTAGCAGAAAATAACAGACACCCCATTTCATACAGACTTGGAAAATAAGGATATTATGGCTTCCCATAACTGGGAGTCTAGAAGTAGGGCACATATCAGGATGACCTTGCTCAGGTGTTCTTTCTCTGGAGTTCTCTGGAAACCACTTTCCTCTGTGTGTGGACTCAGTTGTCAAGAAGGCAGTGAAATGACTATAGGATCTGAGCACATGACTGTGTTTAGATAAAGCATGAGAAACAGAAGCTACTGGAAAGAAACCATTCCAGAAAATAGAAGAAAAATTACTCCAAACAAACAGCAAATGTTTCCTGTACTCTCACTGGCACAAATTGCACAATATATGTTCATGCTTGAGCCTATCACTGGCAGTAGGGTGGAATTACTCTTAGAATCTATCAGTGCCCAAGAAAAAAAAGAAATACACGTTGCTGGTAATGAAGCTATTACAAGGGCAGAGTGAGCAGTGGGGTCAGGGAAGTGACCCAGAGATCAGTAACTGCAAGAAGCCACTATTGCCTCTAAACCTGGAGAACAAAAAGCGGGGAGAGCAGTGTAACTCAGTGCTGCTCCTGATAGACTTGCCTGTCACTGGGTAAGAACAACCCAAGAGACCTCTGCTCCACTCCCTTTGCTAGAACCCATTGTCATCTGCAGGTTCTCTTTGCCAGAAGCAGAAAGACAACAGCTTTGCTCTTCTTACTCCTTATTTCCCAACCGGTGGCTCACACTGGCAATACCCATCTGCATGATAGTCTAAGAAAAGTCATTTGCAAGAATGATTCTGGGCTAAGGGTCTACAGACAAATAATTAGCATGCTTTCAGACCAAATAAGCCTGCACATGAAACCGAGGAGGATGGCAAGTGAGGGTACGATTATAGCAGGTATCAGTTACCCTGAAGCACATGGGCTATGTGGGTAAGAGACAAATACCTGAATAAAAGTGGGTTTTGTTACCATGGAGGAAAGGAGGATGGATATTGTGCAGATTAGCAATACCGTACACAATAGCACTGACAATTAAGCCTACGATTCATCTTCAGTGACTAGTACAAGTTTGAGAAAAGACCTTTGAAAATATCACTTGAATTGAACTCACATAAATAGTGTGTGTCTCTTGATGGTCTGAGAAGATTGCTTTGATTGCTTTTGATTTTATCGGCGAAACTCCCTACCTGGACCAAGAGAAACATTCCTATGGGGGATATTGTTATCATTACAACACAAAACCTAAGAGGATTAATTAATGCATTAACTAAGATCGCCTCATTAAGATGGAATGTGTTAGACATGCTCACACATTCTCAGTAAGTCTGACTGCTTTATTGCTTATTTGATGCTAACACATTTCCTTCTCTGAGTTTTCACTTCACGTTGGCTCAGTGGGAGTCCAAGTATCATCACAACAGAGATGGGAATAAAGATTTTGTCAACTCTTTTCCTTGATGATCATATCATTTAGGACGAATTCCAGAGGGCAAGACAATCTAGGCTTCCAGTACAGCTGGAGTCCCATGCTGCAGTCCCACTGGACCTATTTCGAGCTGCTTGGCAAAATATCAAAGATTGCTCCATTAACTTACTTCTATCCTTCTTGTCCTCTAGAAATTTCTAGTCTCTATTTCTTGTCAAACAGACATTCTGCTTAAAGACTCTTCTTTCTTTTTGGTCATGAATACAACTCAAATGACAAGCCAACCTTTTATGAAATGTGGATTTATCCATATTTCACAACCATTTATGACACCATGTGATCATCCATCTGCTTTTTTGAACTACTGTTGCAATTCCATACTTTCTTTTGGACAAATAAGTTCTGACCATGCTCTTGTTCTTTTTGGTTTTCTTACAAAATATGCTTTTTGTCCCTATTTTAATGCTCAAACACTCAATAATACTTATCATAATTGTAATTACATTAATTTTTGTCTTTTTAAAAAAACTACAAAGAAATGTAAGCTAGTCATAACAATTAAAAAAGAATAGAGAAATAGAAAATAAAAATAATCTTTTCTTCCCACCCTCAAATTTCTTCCCATTTTTGGAAATCATGTTAAGTTTGTCCTTCTAGACTTAAAAAATTTATTAAAATGTTTAAATATGGGATATTTCAAACATACACAAAAAATTAATGACTGAGTTAATATAAGTTAAGTGTTCTAATCAGTGCCTGGCATATAGTTAGCACTATTAAACTTTTGTTTAAATAAAAATATATGAAGTTATCCAGTGTCCAAATTTGACATGTGTTAATATTCTTCTATATTTGCATCAGATTTTTCTGTGCTTAAAGAGAAATAAAGCATTATAGATTCACTAAAACTTCAGACCCATGGCTTCTCACCCAATCTCTCTCTTTGCTGCCCCCAGCCATCACCTCTGTCAAGGCTCTCCCTCTGGACTGTCTCAGAACAGACCTGTTCATAGGGAACAAGGATTGGCAGAAACCTCAGAATCTGATGCTTGGTGTATAGTATCCTCATATGTGTTTTGGTAACTTTTGTACATATATATATGTCCATAATCAATATATGCTATTGTTTTGTGTATTTTTTAAGTTTACAAAACTGGCATCTTACTGAACACATTATTATATAACTTCATTTCCCCCTTCTCATTATATTTTTGAGATCTCCCCATTTTAACTCATATAATTCTTGCTCATTGATTTTAATTTATGTATATTTTTCAATAGTATAATTAAATGATATTTTATTCACTCATCTTTTGTTGACAGACTTTCAGGTTGTGTAAATTGCTATTACAAAGGAGGACAAAATGAAAATCTTTGTTCATGTTGCCTCAAGTACTCATGAAAGGCTTGCTCCAAGGTAAAGACCTAAACACACAATTTCTGGGTTGTGGTATCAGTGCATCTTAAAATTCACGAGGTATCATTAAATTATTCTCTAAATTAGCTGAATCCGTTGCCACTCTCACTGTAAAAGCTTAAGAGTTTTCCTCTTTCTTGCATATTCACTAACTACTGCCTGGTCAGACACTGAAATTTTTCCAATGGTATCTCTTAATAATTTTAGTTTGGCTTCCTTCGACATTTTTGAGGATATTTATCTTTTTTGATATGTTGGTGGGTGATTTGGCTTTACTTTCTCATAAACTATCCTTTGCTTATTTTTCTATTGGGTCATCTGTTTTTTCAGTTGTTTTGTTCACTATTTATTCTTTTCTTTTTTTTTTTCGGTACGCGGGCCTCTCACTGTTGTGGCCTCTCCCGTTGCGGAGCACAGGCTCCAGACGCGCAGGCTCAGCGGCCATGGCTCACGGGCCCAGCCGCTCCACGGCATGTGGGATCTTCCCGGACCGGGGCACGAACCCGTGTCCCCTGAATCGGCAGGCGGACTCTCAACCACTGCGCCACCAGGGAAGCCCCACTATTTATTCTTGATATAAATTATTTCTTGGATATTTACATTATAAATATTTCCTCTAGTGTGTAGTTTATACTTACTCTGTTTATGGTATCTTTAATTTTAAGGTAGTCAAATTTCTCATCTTTTGCCCATTGTAAATATTTTTTCCATTCTCTTTGGAAAGTTTTGAAGCTTAGCTTTTCGACATTTAGACCTTTAATCTGTCCAGAATCTATATTTGTGTATTGAGTAACAGAGATGCAGTTTTTTTTCTCTTGTTCCACACGAATAGCCAATTGTCCCAGCATCATTTATTCCTTTACAGCTTTTTAAAAAAATGTCAGATTTGTGTTATCCTAAATTCCCATATGTTCAGCACATTTTTCTTGGCTCTCCATTAGATTCATCTGGTCTATTTTTCTGTCCTACCTTTCTATTTTACATCTCTCCACTACTGCCACACTCTTTTAATTATTAGATGTTATTTAAAGAATTATTAGCTAGATTTCTTGATACTAAGCCATTCCTATTAAAAATGTTTTTGTTTTTTGTTTCTAACATGTGTATTTGTTTATAGTGGGACAAACTCTTGGCATAATCAGACTTTTTTTCTATGTTTATCAAATACTATGTGTTGGAAAAAAATGTTTTCAGTATATAACCATAAGAATTTTTAGCCTGCTCGTTTTTCCCTATCAAGGTACAATAGCGAATGAGCTTCACATTCATTGCCTGGCAGGAGGGATGACCCGGAGAACAGATGACCAAACTGATTGTATGAACAGCAGGATCAAAGATTTATCCTAGACCCAGAGGGAGGAGAAGGCACAAGAAAAATTTTTGAAATTACACATTAGCAATAAGAACCTTCTGTTTTCTCCATACCTCCCACCACCCGCTATAGATTATGTATATTCCAAGGGCTGGAATGAGAGTAAATATGAAGTGAAGACTGTTTAGTGGTGGGTTCCCAGGGAAGGGCCACTGAAGCTCAGTTTCTCTTAGCCCTCTTCTTGGTGGGGGTTGGGGGGAAGCAGTGATAACAAGAGATGAAAGGAACATCAGATAGACTTGGAGTTTGCAAAGGAATCCCCAAGCAGACGCTACGGTAGCATAAATATTCTAAATTTCCTTCATTCCCAGTGTGTCATTAGAATAGTAGACGAAAAATGATTCTATCTACGTCTCTAGGACAATGGGCCCTGCACCCGTTACAAGGTTTCCCAGGTCTCCAGAAGTGAACAGAAACAGTAAATGAGTTCCCATGTGCTCAGGAACAGTATGGAAGTTGCTGAAGGATTTAGAAAACTTAACTAATTTCCCCACAGCCTCTTTGCAGCAATAGAACTGCAAGATTTTTTGGCCTTGGTAGCCAGAGGTACCTTCTGGATAGGTAGAAGTCAATGAAATTGTGGAGCCATCTGGTCCTGGACTTTTGTTTGTTGGTGGAGAGATATACCATGTTCTTGGATTGGAAGAATCAATATTGTGAAAATGACTATACTACCCAAAGCCATCTACAGATTCAATGCAATCCCTATCAAACTACCAAAGGCATTTTTTACAGAACTAGAACAAAACATCTTAAAATTTGTATTGAGACACAAAAGACCCCAAATAGCCAAAGCAATCTTGAGGGGAAAACATGGAGCTGCAGGAATCAGATTCTCTGACTTCAGACTATACTACAAAGCTACAGTAATCAAGTCAGTACGGTACTGGCACAAAAACAGAAATATAGATCAATGGAACAGGATAGAAAGCCCAGAGATAAACCCACACACCTATGGTCAACTAATATATGACAAAGGAGGCAAGTCTATACAAGGATATACCCCTTCAATAAGTGGTGCTGGGAAAACTGGACAGCTACTGTAAAAGAATGAAATTAGAACACTCCCTAACACCGTATACAACAAAAATAAGCTCAAAATGGATTAAAGACCTAAATGTAAGACCGGACACTATAAAACCCTTAGAGGAAAACATAGGAAGAACACTCTTTGACATAAATCACAGCAAGAACTTTCAAAATATATAAATAGCTCATGCAGCTCAATATTAAAAAAAAAAAAAAAACCTAATCAAAAAATGTGCAGAAGACCTAAATAGACATTTCTCCAAAGAAGACATACAGATGGCCAAGACGCACATGAAAAGCTGCTCAACATCACTAATTATTAGAGAAACGCAAATCAAAACCACAATGAGGTATCACCTCATGCCGGTCAGAATGGGCATGATGAGAAAATCTACAAACAACAAATGCTGGAGAGGGTGTAGAGAAAAGGGGACAGTCTATACAAGGATATACCCCTTCAATAAGTGGTGCTGGGAAAACTGGACAGCTACTGTAAAAGAATGAAATTAGAACACTCCCTAACGCCATACACAAAAATAAACTCAAAATGGATTAAAGACCTACATGTAAGGCCAGACACTATCAAACTCTTAGAGAAAAACATAGGCAGAACACTCTATGACATAAATCACAGCAAGATCCTTTTTGACCCACCTCCTAGAGAAATGGAAATAAAAACAAAAATAAACAAATGGGACCCTGTTTGCAATAGCCAGCTCATGGAAGCAAACTAAATGCCCACTGACAGACGAATGGATAAAGAAGATGTGGTACATATATACAATGGAATATTACTCAGCCATAAAAAGGAATGAAATTGGGTCATTTGTAGACATGGATGGACCTAGAGACTCTCATACAGAGTGAAGTAAGTCAGAAAGAGAAAAACAAATATCGTATATTAACGCATATATGTGGAATCTAGAAAAATGGTACAGATGAACCAGTTTGCAAGGCAGAAATAGAGACACAGATGTAGAGAACAAACCTATGGACACCAAGGGGGGAAAGCAGGGTTGGTGATGGTGGTGGTGGGATGAATTGGGAGATTGGGATTGACATATACACACTAATATGTATAAAATAGATAACTAATAAGAACCTGCTGTACAAAATAATATATAAAATAAAAACAAAACAAAAACAAAACAAGACAAAACCATAAGAACAAAAATATTTGAGGGAATAAAGGAAAAAAAAAGAAGTCAATGAACCTGCAGAGACCTGTATGAGCTTTTGCCCACAAAACAAAGATAAAAACAAAAACAAATTTGGGGGCTTTAAACTACCCTGTGCTCCCTGTGGCACTACAAACAATAGAATTCTACATATCAGCTGTATTGGGGTTACCTAGAGGTCCCAATGGGAAGTCATGATCACTTTTTTGGTGTCTAATGGTAGTGAGAGGAAGGTGGATTCAGCAATTAACTTTAGAGTGCCATTGACCTTGAATCTCCTGATACTTTCTTTCTCATGAATTTAACTAAATTATTTTATGTAATTATATTTTTAATGACTCACTCCCCAAAAGACTGAAAGCACCTTGAGAGGAAGAATTATGGTTGCCTGTTTACCACTCTATTCCTAAGCCAAGCAGAGTGCCTGGTGCATAGTGAATGTTGAGTAAATAATTGTTTAATGAATGAATGCTCAAATCATATACACACACATACACACATAAGGCTCATATCTAATTATAATAGAAAGAGCCCTAGTGTGGGATTTAGGTGTTCTAGGTATAATCCTTATCTATTCACTAATTATGTGTGACCTTGGCAAGTCATAACCTTTTCAGAACTTCAGTTCTTCTGCAAAATGGAATGATTAGATTTAAATCAGTGATTTATGAAATGTCCTTGCTCTGCAGATATTTTTGAGGACAGGATAGGATTAGAGAATGTGTGCAGTGGGCAGGCTTAGTACCTCTAGTTTCTAACTCATTAAGAACAAGATTAATTTATTTTAAATATTAGGCTTAACATTTGAAGAGTGTGTCTGTAGCTTACAAACACACACACACACACACACACACACACACACAGCACACAACTGGGGAGAATATCTCTAAGTTTTCTTAGGTCTTCTTGAGATAGCCTGGTCTATAACCAGAAAAGACAACAGCATGTTTCTCTCCATCTTAGCTGTAGTAAGTGATTAAAAACCCTGTAAGCATTGTTAAGAATCTGGATTGTTTAGTCAAGAATTGGTAGAAAAAGAATTATAATAACCCTTATAGTAACAGGAATTGCAATAGTAAGCTGGTCCTGTATTGTTCTGTATCTAGAAACCTCATATATGTATTCTACTGATCAGAAAAAATAAATAAATATTCTCATGTGTTTGATGTGTGTGTGTGATGTTGACATATCTGCAGTTACCTAACTTTTACCACGTATTTTACTAAGAAATTTAAAAAAAACTGATAAAATACAGCAGCACTATAAAGTAGATACAATTCTCTTTCCTTTTTATATCTCTTCAGTCAAAATGTTTATTGAGCATCTATATATCCTTGTTAACATTCAATGGAATGGGCAATGAATATGAAAGTAAAGACATACAAACTCCATGCTTTCATGGCACTAATATGAGAATTGAGTGGTGGGGACAGAAAAAAAAAAACAGATAAATAAATTCATAACATACTTTGAGGGATTTCCCTGGTTGGGCAGTAGATAAGATTCTGTGCTCCCCATGCAGGGGGCCCGAGTTTGACCCCTGGTCAGGGGACTAGATCCCACATGCATGCAGCATCTAAGAGTTCACATGCCACAACTGAGAAGCCCACGTGCTGCAACTAAGGAGCCCGCCTGCCGCAGCTAAGACCCAGTGCAACCAAATAAATATATATTAGAAAATATACTTTTAGATAGAGATGTTTCATCACTCTTACCAAAGATAATCAGACATCTCTAAAAAAAATAAAGAGGGCAATGGAATAGAGCATGATGAGGGTGGAGTTGGAGGAGAAGAAAAGTTACATTTGAGAGAGTTGTTGGGAAAAATCTGAGTAGAGAACACTTGAGCTGAGATCTGTGTAATGAGAGGGGAATGCTCCTGGAGAAAACGATTGAAATTCCCTGGGCATGAAAGAACTTGGCATTTCTTGAAAACAGAAATAATTAAGAACCTGAGGCACAGATAGTTTGTTTTCTTACAGCTAGTATATGGAAGTGCCAAATGTAACCCAGGTTTGCCTGATTCCAAAGCTGTTTCTCTTAAACACTAAGCAATATGGTTTCCCTTTGAAATGGGTTTGGCAGCTCTACAGTTAAAATCCATAGGACATACCAGAAAGCTTCTCAGGATAAAAAGCTGCATGGTTTTGGTGATATTGTGAAAACATTTAAAGACTTGAACTGTTGAACATCTGGGACTATTGCAATAGTATTATCTAGTAGCAGTATTTCTGCATTATATATTAAGAAATATCCTGTAAAATCCCTCCTTCCTGCTAACTTCATAGCTGCCAGTGAGATGAGGTACCTTAAGGCAAAAATATGGCCAGGTAATTGGAACTGCAAATTGATAACAATTAGATCTTTTGTACTGGAATAGCAGCAAGCAATAATTTTAATTGACAATAGAGTAGGCTGTAACTGATGTCTATGATTCTGAAGGAGAAGAGAGTAGAAGACAGACGAAAAAGCCTTGGACTGTGATTATGAACATAATAAAAATGAGAAACAATGGGTAAATTTAGAAAATAGGATTAGAAAATTGGGCATAAACCATTATAAGTATAATCCTTAATATATACCTAAGATTTTAAACTCCTAGGGATAAGGAACATGCTATTGGTGCTCCCTTTGGGACAGCGCAAACTTATTCTTGTTTGGGAGAGATTTTAGAAATAATTTTAAACAGAAAAATTTGTACAACACTAGGACTTCTGTCACAGTTTTGATACTTGTTCATACAGTTCTTTTCCATTTTTGAGCTCTAAGGGTTTCATGGGTCCCTGGCTCATTAATTTTTATAATGTGCTTATGCTGTACATATCAAACTTTATTATTACCTAAACATGAGAAATGCCACACAGAATGGTTGCAGAATTTACTGTTTTTCACAAAACTATTAAGAAATGCAAAGAATGCTTTTAATCACTAGCTCTCACTGATTATTTTGTGTAAAACTGAGTCACTTATGTACTGTCCTTGGGCTAGAAAGGAAGAAAATAGCATCTAAGGCAGAATGATACAATCTGCATGAAGTAAATGGCTTAATAAAATATCTTCACACTATCTATCCTCGGCAATTCTCCAATGATATTTCCTCACTTATTCAAAATATATTCTCTCATTTCAAAATGCATTAATATTTGGAAAGTACAAAAATATATGAAGAAATGAGGGGGAAATACCATTACCGATTGTCAATCAATATTTTTTCCGTGATTATTGTTTCCGGGGTTGAGATGTTATTGCCTACACTCTTCTGTTTCCTGCTTTACAGTTCAATGTGACAAAACCGATGTTTTACTATATCATCACAACCTCCATAAGTAAAATTTTGATGACTGCACATCATTTCTCCTAATGCTGGACTCATTTTTCTTGAGTATTATGACAAACATTGTCATAGGAGTATCAAGGAGTATCGTGGTGCATAATTTTTCCATTTCAGATGATTTTGAGTTGACTTCTAAATTGGGCAAATAAATGGTTAATATTTTAAAAATGATTTTCACATCCTAGAGTTTAAAATCTCATATGGCTAGAGTGGCACTTATCAAATTTAAAGTGTGCTTGAAGTATTTGGAGATTGTTTTGAAGAGTGAAATTCTGATTCGGTAGGAATCAGATGGGGCCTGAGATTCTGCATTCTAACAAGGTTGCAAGTGCTTCTGATGCTGCTGATCCTTGCCCCACACTTTGATTGGAAGATGCTAGTGATTTTTTCCTAAATGTGTGAGTGGTAGAAATATTTCAAAGTCCATGCATATTCAAGAACACAATGTTTCTGCCACCCAGGAAAGACATCATGATTGGATATGCATTTTTTAGGTTTATGTGTTATTCTCTGAAAATTCTTTAGAAAATCCAATCTTTTCTGACATTTCTGTTATGTAGAAGAGAAGCCTGAGGACACTGGACTTTGTTTTGTTTTTTTAATTGAAAGGAGAGTCATCTAATTTATTCAGCTCATTCAACCATCAATATTGAATATTTGTCTTTTTTCTTACACATATTTCTTGTATTCCAATCGTGACATTCTAGAGCACAGTGAGCACATTTATAACTTATTACTGCATTACTACCTTGGCTGGACTTTGTTTTCATTTGTAGTTAGATAACCTCTTACATTTCCTCCCTGTGTGTTTATAGGGTCATAATTCAAAAATGAATTCAAGCAGCAGGGCCAAGTAAGCTTGTGTAGGACTAATGATCTTGCAGACACTAAGCGTGAACTCCAGATAAAATACAAACAACTATGAGAAGACACTGGGGAGTGAGCAAAAGCGATGATATTCTAGAGGGGAACTGACACTTGTAAAGAGGAAGAGCACAAGGTGAATTTCTGGTGGCTATGGTTTTTAGTCTGAGGGTAAGTCATAGTCAGTGTCACACAGGCAATTAAAACGCCAAAAGAAAACTCAGTGTTTTTGGCAAGATGCACTGGGGGGTTAGAGTTTGAGGAACCACTTCCCCTCGAAAGTCAGATGGTAGTCCTTCCTGCAAAGGAGATATTCAGAAAGGGGAGCCCCAAGTCTGTGATTTAACTCTACTGACATCTTAGGTTGACCTCTGAAACGTGCCTGTGTGGACCACACTGCCAGAAACTCAGCTAAGGATGAAGGAGCTGACATTTTAGTTGCTTCCTTTAGGGGAATGAGTTTAAGAAAAAAATGCATAGTGCTCAGTTTAGTCATCTACTGAAAGGAATTAACAAGACTGAAAAAAATGCAGAAGTATAACCATGGTATTGTTTCAGAAGACAATACCAAATATTGTTGATATCAATCTTACCACAAATTGATCTCTATGTTTTATGTACTCCCTATCATAATTCCAGCAAACCTGGTTTTAAAATTCATATGGAAATGTTAAGGACCTAGAATATCCAGAGCAAACTTGAGAAAGATAAAGTTGGAAGATTATGCTACATAATTTCAAGATTAACATATGTTGATCAAATAATTATTTTACTGCCACAGAGATCAATAAATGTGTTGAATTAATAGGATAGAGAGCTAAGAATTCGATATGCACTTATATGTCTATTTTATTTTTTTAGACAAAGACATGAAAACCATCCAATGGGAGATAAAATAGTCAACAAATGGTGTTGGAAAAACTGGATATCCCTAGAGAAAACAATACACCTAGACACCTCCCCTACACTAAACACAAATATTAATTTGAGATCTATTATAGACTTAAATATAAATAGAAAAACTATAGAGCTTTTAGAGAAAAATATAGGAGAAAATCTTTGTGAGTTGGGTGTAAGCAAAGATTTCTTAGGACACAAGAATCAAAACCATTAAAGAAAAAATGATAAAGTTAGATTTCCTCAAAACTAAATACTTCTACTCATTAAAAAAAACTCACAACTTTGAAATGAAAACATGCATAAAATTTATAAAGTGTAAGTAGATAAATAGTCAAACAACACAGAGTTAGCTTGAATGGGCTCCCACTGGCCTAACTGGGGACAATGTGAACCTTACAATTAATGAGTAATGGATTATAATTGTTTAAGTAAAAATGATCCGTGAAACTACTGATAAATAAGTAAATAAATAAAGTACATGGGGGTAGTAACATGGTTCTAATAGTAGAATGGCAACCAATGAAAGAAGAAGTGATGATAAAATTGAGACCCATTATTCTGCAGCTATCTTAGGGATAATTATTGTAGGCAAGCCATCAATAGGTGCTAATATCTGTGGGTGAAATTTAAATAAGAGAGGATATTCACACGGTCTGATATATCTATGCTCGGGTTACTTATGAACTATGAACGAACAATGGTAAGTTTAAAGTGAAAGAATCTGGCAGACTCTACCTTTAACCAAGAGATCAAAGTAAACATCACTAGTAATGGGACATACTGATAACATTCACTTCTTCATGTGATTCACTGAAAAGGACACAGCATTACTCACATGGTCTTACATGAGACAAACCCAACTGAGGAACATTCTACAAAACAACCGACCTGTACTCTTCAAATGTCAGTGTCATGAAATTAAAAAAAAAAAAAAAGAAAAGAATGAGAAATTATTCCAGATTAAAGGCTAAACAACCATGAGAACTGAATGTCATGCATCATCCTAGATTAGTTCATAAATGGGTGAAAATCCTATTAAAGACAACTAGTGAAATTGAATAAGGACTTTATTATTAGTATTGTTAATGTCAAATTTTCTGAATGTGATCATTTGTTTCACTTTGGTTATGTAAGAAAATTAATGACCTTGTTTTGAGAGAGAGAGAGAAGCATATAGCAAATGCAGTGAAAGGTACCAATTTCTGAAGGATATATGGGTATTAATTGAATTATTCTTGTGACTTTTAAGGTTTAAATTTTTTTCAAAGTGAAAAATTCAAAAACATAACAAAAATAATCTAAATAAAATTTTTTTCTGCTGTTTACTTAGGAGAGATTCTCTTCATAAATGGATTGATCTTAATCTGTGATTAGGGCCTTTCCTCAGCACATGGAGGTTTTTTTTAATGATATCTTTTTTTTTTTTTTTTTTTTTTTGCGGTACCTGGGCTTCACTGCTGTGGCCTCTCCCGTTGCGGAGCACGGGCTCCGGACGCGCAGGCCCAGCGGCCATGGCTCACGGGTCCAGCCGCTCCGCGGCATGTGGGATCCTCCTGGACCAGGGCACGAGCCCGTGTCCCCTGCATCGGCAGGCGGACTCCCAACCACTGCGCCACCAGGGAAGCCCATGATATCATTTTTTAATGTCTCTTTTCCAAATGTTCTCGTTCTTCTTTTCCACCATGGGAACAAGTACTTTTCTTATGTTTTTAATGTCATTATCCATCCCACATACTTTGTATATTTCTCTTTTATTTTTAATGAATATATTTAAAAATATTTTTGCCCTAACTTTCTGCCTTCTAGTGGCTCTTTTCAAGATGGTTCTCCAAATCACTGATTTTATTTCCACACTGTTAAAATTCAGGATTCTACTACTGCATAGATCCTTTCCCTAAACCTCTGTTATCATTTTATATTTCAGCTCAACCTATTTTCTGAAAATCTTGCTCCTATTTTTTCTTAGAGTCTTTTTCTACCTGCATCCAAAAGAAGATGCCAGCTTCATCTAACACTTCTTAGTAAGTCATTACCAGAGGTTTTCCTTTCTGTGAGTTTTCAGATGCTTCTTTTCTTGTCATATACTGCAGTATTTTGTTTTCATTCTCACCTATGAAACTGCTGACTCATCCAAAAAGGATGAGAGGGCAAGCTAGTCTGCCATTTGCTAATAGAAGACTTGTCTTAGTGCAATGCTCCTAATCATTCTAATACTTCTATGTTAGACTGAGTTGAGGTCTGTATCTTTACCTCATGCTGGCTACCTGAGGTATGTTTTATATGGGGAGAACTTTCTAACTCTTCCTGCAGGATGTGCTCACAAGATTCCACTTCCCAGTATTCAAATTGCCTTTACAGTTTTCCCCTCCTTGCACAGTTTTTTTTTTTTTTTGGGGGTGTTTAGTCACTGAATGCTTGGAGATGCTCCAGATCATTGTCTGTACATTAGAGAGATAACTAAGTCCTATATGCCTATTGGTATAGATTTCTTTTTTTAACTAAGAAGGACAGGTAGTAAAGAAAGGCACAAGAGTCTTTTTTGTTTGTTTGTTCCCAAATATTTATTTATTTATCTATTTATTTTTATTTATATTTATTTATTTTGGCCACACTGGTCAGCTTGTGGGATCTTAGTTCCCCAACCAGGGATCGAAACCGGGCCCTCGGCAGTGAAAGCACAGAGTCCTATCCACTGGACTGCCAGGGAGTTCCCCCAAATACTTACTGGGCTCCTGCTCTGTATCAGGTACTGTTCTTACCATTTTACATTCATTATTAAAAGTCACAAGAGTCTTGCTATTACTCTCAGAACATCATAGAATTGCTGGGTCATGAATGATTATAATTTTACCCCCTGTCCTAGACCTATCAAACTTCTGGAACTAGAATTTGGATCTAAACCAAACTTTTAGGTCCTGGCAATAAACTGACTTCCTCTCTTAGAATTTTTAAAACTGAGTATTAATTATTTCCTGTGGCTTCAAAGTCAGGCAAAAGTGGGTAGAAGATTCATCAGAGTCAGATAGTCTAATCATTTTAGCTACGTTTCCCCATTATTTTTATCTGTAAAAAATAAGTTTTAATTAATGGTAGAATAAACTTTTGAACAAAGAGTCAACTAAGAAAATAAGAGATATAATTTTAATCCCAGTGATGAATGCCTATTTTCCTATCTTGAATTGAATCCTTTTGTTTCTGAGGTATATTTTCAAAATTCATATTTTGTGTTCTGCAGTAACTACAATATACTGGAGCAAGGGCATGTTCTTTATTTTGAAAATTGCTTTGAAGGTGTATATCTTAAAATAAATCAAGTTAAGATATAACTTTTGTTATTAGTTTGTAGTTGTATAGTTGTACATTGTGGTGAATGTGGCTGGATTTATATCATCTACTTTTAGGGATTTATAGGTGTTTTCTTTACGGCTTGATATATAAGCAATCATTTTAAACGTTCCATTGGCTCTTGAAAAGGAGAAGTACTTACATAGGATTTAGGATTTGAAATACAGTTATACATAAAACATATCCTGTTAATATATTACTCAGGCCTTTCTGTTTACTTGCTCTATCAAAGACTATGTTAAAAATTTTCAATTAAATTTGTGTCTCTGGCTATTTCTCTATATATTTCTTAGCATACGTTTTAAGTATTTAAATTCTAGGTTAAATGCTTAAAAGTTTACTACTATTTCTACTTTCTGTACACTGGGGCATGTGTTTTTAGCATACAAACGTGAACTATAAAAATTACATATAAAATATAGTAATTCTTTTCTTTTTTGGATTATTTCATCTGTCAAAGGCTGATAGGTTATATTAAAAAATTCTATGACTGTTTCTATTTCTCCTATGTCTAAATACTTATTTTATATATTTAGATAATAGATTATCACTTTTTGAAGTCTCATGACAGTTGGACACTCTCCATGGATTGTATGTTTTTAACCTTTATCTGCTTAAAAGCTCACCTTGAACTCCACTTTCATGTTGTTATTGGAATCCTTGCCTTACTTTTATTGCATTTGTATTATATATATTTGCCCATCTTTTTCCTTTTAGTCTTTCAGGTGTACTTTGTTTCACCCTGCACCTTGTTGAAAGTATATAGTTTATTTATGTATATGTATGTATACGTCTACTTACTTATTTTAGACTATATCAAAGATTAAGTTAAGTGCTTTCATTGAAGTATAATTTACATGTAGTGAAACACACTTCTTAAATATAAAATTTGGCGATTTTGGTGTGTAACGAATACATCATTCAAGAAAGAGAATATTTTCATTACTGCAGAAACAGCCCCCTCACGTCCTTCTCTAGTAAACTCTGTTCCCAGAAGAACCACTCTTCTGATTTTTAGAATCACAGATTAATTTTTCCTGTCATCAACCTTTCCATAAATGTGACCATACCTAACATACTGATATGTAGTCTGGCATATTTTACTCCAAATGGTGTTTTCAAGATTCATCTATTTTGTTGCTTGAATCAGTAATTCCTTTTACTCATTTTTGAGAAGCATTTCATTATACAGATATACCATAATTTTTATACTATACTATTCTTCTTTTGATGGAGAATACTTAGGTTTTTTTTCCAGTGTTATTTAGGTTGTTTCCACTGTCATTTAGGTTATTTCCATTGTCATTTAGGTTACTGCCACCGTTCACTTATTATGAATAAGAAGCTACTATGAAAATTCTTAGATGAGTCTTTTGATATGAGTATACATATTTAAAGCTTATGTATGAAATTGCCACGTAAGTTTCCAAAGTGATTATATCATTTTTAACCCCACCTGCAATGGAACAAGTTGCTCTACAACAGCAGTAGTTGAAACAGAGTGTGTATACACCTGGAGTTCCTGAGACCTTTTCAGGAGGTTTTAAAAATTCAAACTATTTTCCTAATAATACTAAGATGGTATTTGTCTTTTCTACCATGTTGATATCTGCACTTTTGGAAGAAAAGCAATGGGGGCAAGGGGGGAGGTAAAAATAAGTCTGATGTTTATTATAGCATAATCAGAGCAGTAGCACCAAACTGTACAGATAGTCATTGTTTTCTTCACTGCTATACACTTAGAGTTAAGAGAGAGAGATGAAAGAAAGAAAGAAAGAAAGAAAGGAAGACAAAGAAAGAAAGATGTCAGTACTACAGAAGAATGTCCTTGGTGAAGCAGTAAAAATCGCTAATTTTACTAAATTTTCACCCTTTAGTACACAGTTTTGTTTTTTTTTTAACATCTTTATTGGAGTATAATTGCTTTGGAGTTGTGTTAGTTTCTGCTGTATAACAAAGTGAATCAGCTAAATGTATAGATATATCCCCATATCCCCTCCCTCTTGCATCTCCCTCCCACCCTCCCTATCCCACCCCTCTAGGTGGTCACAAATCACCAAGCTGATGTCCCTGTGCCATGTGGCTGCTTCCCACTAGCTATCTATTTTACATTTGGTAGTGTATATATGTCAATGCTACTCTCTCACTTTGTCCCAGCTTCCCCTTCCCCTTCCCCGTGTCCTCAAGTCCATTCTCTATGTCTGCATCTTTATTCCTGTCCTGCCCCTAGATTCGTCAGAGCCATTTTTTTTTAGATTCCATATATATGAGTACACTTAATTTTAATATTCTTTGCGACAAATAGGAAGTGCACATAAATCTCTACTGTTGGATTCTGAAGTATAATGGCTATCTTGACAAACAGCACCTTAATTGTGAGGGAAACTGGCTGCCTTTTTCATGGAACACCATTTTTACTTAAAAAATGACTGACAGTCTATGATTATTCAGAGTGGGTATTTGTGAAACATTTTTCAAAAATTAACTAATTGTGTCTGTCACTCCAAGGAAAACTGACTGTACGTGTTACCAGTGATGAAAATTGAGCTTTTAAGCAAAAATTAGAATGTAAAAAAACTTATATGCACTGACTTCTCAATATTTAAAGATGTAATTGATAAATTTGGTGGTGATATAAATGAATGTGATACTGCATAATGAAATATGTCAACATTTAGAAGATCTCAATAACTTTGTAAAACCAATGTTTTGCAAATAAACAATGTACAATGTTATAAAATCATGCTTGAGTGAAAGATCTATCCAAAGTTTGATAGATCATTTGATTTTAATGTAACAGAATGCAAAAATCTTACTGATACGTGTTTTAGTTTCTAAAACTGCTGTAAAGAATTACCAAAAACTTGATGGCTTAAAATAGCATAAAGTTATTCTCCCAGATTTTTAGAGGCCATAAATCCAAGCCCAAGGTGTTGGCAAGGCAGAGTTCCATTTCAAGACTTTAGGGGAGAATAACTTTATGCTATTTTAAGCCACTGAGTTAATGCATTGCTTCTTCCAGCTTCTGGCAGCTCCAGGCATTCTTTGGTTTGTGTCCACATCTTTCCAATCTCTGCCTCCATGGTCACACTAACTTCTCTGCTCTGCCTCAAAGTTTTGCCCCTCTCTTACAAGGATACATAACATTGAATTTAGGGCTCACCTAGATAATCCAGGATAGGCTCCTCCTCTCAAAATCCTTAACTCAATCACATCTTTTGTCATAGAAAGTAATATTCACAGGTTCCAGGGACTAAGGCATGGGAATATTTTTAGGGAGGCCATCGTTCAGCCCGCTACCAGGTGGTTTCGTATTCCATATTGTAACTAACATTTAAGGCACTACTGCATTTTGAGGTTTGGTATATTATAAAAGAATATACACATTAGCTGAAAAGTCTTTAAAAAATACTCCTTCCTTTTATAGTTACATTTCTGTTTGAAGCTGGATTTTCTTCAGCTACCTCGGCAAATACAACTTGTCACAATAGAATGAATGAATCAACAAATATAAGACTGCAGCGTCTATTAAGCCAAACATTAAAAAGATTTACAAAACCAGAAAACTATGCTATACTTGTCACCAAATATTATTTTTATTTTGGAAAACATAGTAATTTTTCAAGAAAATTTGTTGTTTATTTTAACATTTACTGGGTAAATTATCATAATTTTAAATTCATTAATAAATTATGTGTTTTTAAAAATTTCTTTTATTTTTTAATTTTTTAATTTTTTATTTTTTTTTAATTTTTTTAACATCTTTATTGGAGTATAACTGTTTTACAATAGTGTGTTAGTTTCTCCTTTACAACAAAGTGAATCAGTTATACATATGCATATGTTCCCATATCTCTTCCCTCTTGCGTCTCCCACCCTCCCTATCCCACCCCTCTCATGGTCACAAAGCACAGAGGTGATCTCCCTGTGCTATGCGGCAGCTTCCCACTAGCTATCTAATTTACATTTGGTAGTGCATATATGTCCCTGCCACTCTCTCACTTCATCACAGCTTACCCTTCCCCCTCCCGAGTCCTGTCAATTTTGAGCTACATGAGATAGTTTGGATAGGCTAGTTGTTGGGGACCCTCTCCTAGGTTCATACATTTATGTGCTTCTGGAATTGTTTTACTTTCTCTAGAGAGGAGCCTTCCAATCTGGCTGAAGGATGTTTCTGGCTGCCTTTGTTGTGGGAGCTGAGTTGGGGGGACTGGGGGGTCTCTGCTTCCAGTATTCTGTAAATATAGACTCGATTTCCCTCAGCTGGGCCTGGCACCCCCTGTCAAAGCCCTTGGCTTAACCTTTCCAGAGAATAAACCTCCAGACTTCTGCAGTTTAGTAGATTCTGCATGTGCCTGGTAGCATGAGTGACTTCTCAGAGTTCCCACCTTGGTCTTCCTTGTTTCAACCCACCAACTCTCACTCCCATGTCCAGACACCTGGTACTGCCCATACTGAGACCTTTGAGAATTGTGTGGGGTCAATCAGGTTGGTTCTTGCTTTCCCCCTGCAGACTTGAGATTCCGTTTTCTCAGGTCTGATCCTAGTTCCACTGCACCATCTACTTTTTAGCTTCCAAAACTTTGTTGCTGTTTTCTCTATTGTTATGGACTTACATCCTTTAAAAAAAAAAAAAAAACAACCTTTCCTGTCTGTAAGTGGGATTTGGGGAGAGAACAAAATTAGGTACATGTATTCAGTCTGCCATCCTACCCCAGAGGTCTGGTGCTAATATTTTTAAATGACAAATTGACTATATTTAAAAATTTTTTTAATTAGAGAATTTTATTTACTTTTATCCCCCCTCTAAAAATCCATTTCTCTAGGAGATGGGTCAAAAAGGATCTTGCTGTGATTTATGTCATAGAGTGTTCTGCCTATATATATATATAAATTTCTGTTTTATTTTCTAATGTGGTAAATATGATATGAAAATCCATATTATGGAAAGCTCTTTGGGGTTTTCAATAATTTTTAAGAGGGTAAAGTAATTCTGAGACTACAAAGTTTGAAAACCACTGCTCTACGTCCTTTACAAAATTTGTCGTCAATCTTTTAAAATTTTGCAACTGTAGTGGCTAAGGAATAGTATCTCATTGTGGTTTTAGTTTGCCTTACTTTGATGACAGTGATGTTGAGTACTGTACTGGTTAATCCATATGCCTTTTTTGAAAAAAATGCAGCTTATTCTAATTCCTTGTAATATTTTCTTTGACCTAATCAACACATAAAATGTGCTGCTTAATTTTAAAAATTTTGAGATATATATTTATATATATAGAGAGAGAGTTTACTCTTGAACAATGCAGGGGTTAGGAGTGCAAACCCCTCCCCCTTTATAGTTGGCCTTCCATATCCTCAGTTCTGCATCTGTAGATTCAACCAAACACAGATCATGTAGTACTGTAGTACGTATTTATTGAGAAGAATCTACACGTAAGTGGATCAGTGCAGTTCAAATCCATGTTGTTCAAGGGTCAACTGTATATATGTCATTGATTTTTTTTGTTTGTTTGTTTTGTTTTTTGTTTGTTTTTTGGTACACGGGCCTCTCTTTGTTGTGGCCTCTCCCATTGCAGAGCACAGGCTCCGGACGCACAGGCTCAGCGGCCACGGCTCACGGGCCCAGCCGCTCCGCGGCATGTGGGATCCTCCCGGACCGGGGCACGAACCCGTGTCCCCTGCATCGGCAGGCGGACTCTCACCCACTGCGCCACCAGGGAAGCCCTATGTCATTGATTTTTAATTGATTTATGTTATCATCAGAGAACATATCCTGTATAATTTCACTCTTTCAAATTTATAGAGACTTATTTTGTGGCCCTGTCTATGGTCTATCTAGATAAATGTTCCATATTCAGTTTAAAAGAATGTGTAGAATTACCATATGACCTAGCAATCCCAATACTGGGCAAATACCCTGAGAAAATCATAATTCAAAAAGAATCATGTACCACAATGTTCATTGCAGCACTATTTACAATAGCCAGGACATGGAAGCTACCTAAGTGTCCATCGACAGATGAATAGATAAAGAAGATGTGGCACATATATACAATGAAATATTACTCAGCCATAAAAAGAAACGAAATTGAGTTATTTGTAGTGAGGTGGATGGACCTAGAGTCTGTCATACAAAGTGAAATAAGTCAGCAAGAGAAAAATAAATACCATATGGTAACACATATATATGGAATCTAAAAAAAAAAAAAAGTTTCTGAAGAAACTGCGGGCAGGACTGAAATAAAGATGCAGACATAGAGAATGGACTTGAGGACATGGGAAGGGGGTAGGGTAAACTGGGACGAAGTGAGAGAGTGGCATGGACATATATACACTACCAAATGTAAAACAGCTAGCTAGTGGGAAGCAGCTACACAGCAAAGTGTAGATCAGCTCAGTGCTTTGCGACCACCCAGAGGCGTGGGATAGGGAGGGTGGGAGGGAGACGCAAGAGGGAGGGGATATGGGGATATATGTATATGTATAGCTGATTCACTTTGTTATACAGCAGCAACTAACACAACATTGTAAAGCATTTATACTCCAATAAAGACGTTAAAAAAAAGAATGGGTACTGTGAAGATTTGCTTGTTTGGTTGCATCTCTCCTTCCTCCAGTAATTACTCCACACTTTCCTAAAAGAGGTCTGATGATGACCCACCCTTCCTTAAAAATCGCTCATGGCTCTCTAATGCCAAATTCTATGGGGATCTTTACCTACTTTTCCAGATTCATGTCTAATTTTGTTACCTGAGCATTTGGGGCTGTTCCTAGAACATGCCATCTCATTCATTCTTCTGTACCTTTCCAATCCCACTTCCCGTACTTTTGAGTACCCTTTCTTCCTCACACACCTTGTAAATTCTCACACTCAAGACCTTCAGATGTCATGTCCTGTCTATGACTTACATAAATATTTCTTAGATTATTTTGTTAGGAATGTTATTTACATGTTCTCTAGGCTTTCAAATTTTTTTTGCCTACTTCTTTTATAAAAAATGAAGAGAGAAGTATGAAAACTTCCACATTTAATTTTAAATTTGTTTATGTCTCCCCTGGTTCTGTCAGTTTGCCTAATACATTTAAGAGTTTCTCTTCTGAATTGCACACATGTTTGTTATGCCTTCGTGTTGAACTGATGCTTTTTATCATTATGAAAAGGTTCTCTTTATCTCACAGTATTCCTTGTCCTGAAGTTTCCTTCATCTGCTATAACTAAAACCACACCAGCTTTCTTAATGTTTTCATGGTATATACTTTTTCATATACTTCCAACTTTTTTGTGTCTATATATTCAAATTGCATATCTTGTAAATAGCTTAGAGATGGTTCCTGATATTTCTACTTAGTCTGACAATCACTGCCTTTGATAAAAATGTTTTGTCCATTTATAGTAAATGCAATTATAAAAAATTTTTCTTATGCTTTTTATGTGTAGTAATTTCTTTATCACTGCATATCATGGGCAATATGAATGATATACTGTAGAGCCTCTGAATATTATCTGCCTCTAAGGAATATAGGGTTTTATACTTGCAGGCAGTTAAATTACTGGTAGATCACTTTGATCCTAGAGAGACTTGGTTTTAGACTTAGTTATAATGGGTAAATTTTGGTTTTAATTTTATTCATAAGGTATGTAGTTCTGAGTCCTGAGCTAACGTGTAGGATATGGTTCTACTGAGGTATTAAGGGAAAGCCCACAGCATTCAAAAAGCTATTCAACAAACTTGTTGGAACTTGATTTGTAAACTCTGTCTTCCTAGATGCAGGCAACTGCTGAAATCTCTGCCTCTTGCATACTGCTTTCTTCTAGGCTTCTTGAATCCTCCCTCTGCATACATATTTTTAAATATTGTCCAAGAATCTGAAGCAGTTACATGCAGAGTTTAGAATTTCCCCTCTATTGCTCCTTCCTTTCCAGGAGTTTCCTCCAATTCCCAGCTACTCTGATAGCACTAAGCTCTAACTTTTTTCTCTTCAGCCCATTTCTGTTTGAATTGTAATCTCACTCTGTGGTAGAACACTAGGAAATGCTTTTAAGGAAAAAGCTATTTAAACATGGTATTCTTTCTCTCAAGAATTATGTCCTCTACAGTTTCTGGCTGTTTGTTTATTGGTAGCTTTAGGTATTTATTTTAATATTTTGTGCAGAATTTATACACAGTGGTCACAGGATTAATGTAACACAACCTGTTCTGCCATTTTCAGAACTGGCATTCCCCTACTGATGAGAAGAATTTTCTTTCAATAAGAATATTCATTTCATTACCAGTGAAAGTAACAAAAATATTTGATCTGTTACTTTATCTTACGTTTTCTGTTTTATACACTTTTTTGATAATGTTTATATTTTTCAATCTAATTTTTTCCCTTTGATAACTTGATAGACACAGAATAAAAAAGGAAAAGATGGACTGTTTGGTAGTCATGGTCTAAGTAGCATAATAATCATTTTAAAGCTGTTCAATTGATCAATAATATATTAAAAGCCAATGTATCCGTGACAGCCCCTTCCTTCCAAAAGTCAGTCAATCAGAAACACATCCACTCTAATATATATGCCACTAAGTGCCACGCAATCAAAAAACAGTTTCATCCAAGTAACTATGCTTTTACCGATGATGTCACCTCACTTGCACCTCTGAGATTCCAACAATCTCTGAACACTATGATTTTTAAAATTCTCATGTATGATTAGTAGTCTGCTCTGCCTGGAGAGACTGTTCCTGATTATCAACATTCTTCTATACTGTAATAAGCAATAAAATCACCTTTAGATTTTTTTTTTAGCTCCTCAGTGATGGACGTGTCATCCTTTAACAGTATAAAGCCTGTTTTAAATTTTACTAATTATTACTATTATATATCCCTATCAGTGTCAGGATGAATGCACTCTTCCCTCTCAGTCTTCACTCTGCTTTTGTTGAACTACCAGTTTTTTGGTGTGATATTCACGGTTTAGTTTATATATTTATCTGATTATCTTATATTTAAATATAGTATGTTTCTCTTTTTTCATTTAGATGAGTTCTAATTTATATCCATAATTATACAAGTCATTACAGTTAATTTTATATTTAAGTTGCTTCTTTGTGTGTTCTTTATTTTGATTCATTTTTGGATTACTTGAAATTTGCCCCTGGGTAATTTTTATCAGGAGCACTTCCTAGTTTATTTCTTGCATTTTTATATATCCAAGATTTTTTGTTTTGTCTTGTTCTGCCTTCAGACTATAATAATAATAAGTTTGAGTATAGCCTTTGCTGATACAACCTTTCAGCCTTCACCCTGAACACCTAGCCTCTTGTTTTGTAGTATTACTGTTGCAGAGCTGTAGAATCATGATAACCTATACTTTTTGCTGTTGTTGTTAGTAACCTTACATTTGTTTTCTGCCCTGATGCCTTTATGGTAGTTTTTAAATCCTTGAAATGAGATAATTTCATTAAGGTTGTTTATAACTTTTATCTCTATCTATTCACTTTGCCTCCTATACAGTGAGTCCTTTTTCTTAAAAATTTTTTTTAAATTTATTTATTTTATTTTATTTATTTTTGGCTGCATTGGGTCTTTGTTGCTGTGCGCGGGTTTTCTCTAGTTGCGGCGAGTGGGGGCTACTCTTCGTTGTGCGAAGGGCTTCTCACTGCGGTGGCTTCTCTTGTTGCGGAGCATGGGCTCTAGGTGCGTGGGCTTCAGTAGCTGTGGCGCATGGGCTTTGTTGCTCCGCAGCATGTGGGATTTCCAGGACCAGGGCTCGAACCCACGCCCCCCACATTGGCAGGTGGATTCTTAACCACTGCACCACCAGGGAAGCCCTACAGTGAGTCTTTTAAATGTAAACTACAGTTCTTTCCTCTTTATATGGCATTACTTCTACTATATCTTTAAATATTCATTTATTTTCCACTTAATTTATTCCCTAATTATTATTCTAGAAAAAAAATCAAAACTATACATCATGGAATACAAGGTCTTTTATGATCCAGTCACTCACTACCTTTTACATTTATCTTTTAGTGAATCCTTTCAACTCCACACCTGATGCTTTAGACACATAGACCTGCTTTCTGAATCCTTATTCAACATTCATAATCAAGTTTTTCATTTTGTATAAAGCATTTCTAGAACTCCTAGATAGAATTGTTCAATGTCTCCATTCTACTACCACTGGTACCAACACATATTGCTTTTACATGTTCTCCCCTACTAGACTGTAGCTATTTAGAAGGTAAGTAACCTATATGATTTGTCCTAGTGTCATGTGCATTTACCATAGTGCTTGGCATAGAGGAAGTGCTGTTTAATAAATGTTTTCAGAATGAATGAATGGACTTACAGTTGGCATTTATTGATATATTGATCAGGGAGTTATAAAACTGGGATTTTATCATGCTTGGAAACTTCCTAATTATTTGATTTTGTAGCTCTGTGCCCTTGTGTTCTCAGTTGTACTTTGGAGGGATTTAGGTACGTAATTAATAAGTTCTCTTCTAGCTCTGAAATGCCATGACTCTCTAATTACATTTCTCCCTTCATCATTATTTCTTCTGGATAACAGTAGGTCTGTATAGAAATTCAACATAAACTTAAGTCCATCAGGGAAAAAAAAAGAATAACATAGCTTTTACTCTATGAAATACACACAGTTTATCTCATTTGATCATTACAACCCAACCATGTAGATAATATTATTATCCTCATTTTACATATACACAACCTGAGACATATAGAGATTAAGTACTATGCTCATGTTCACGCATTGCCTGTAAGTGATGTAGCTAATATTTGGAAGCTAGGTAGACTTACTCTTCTGTTCTGTGCTCTTAACTAGCATTCTGTGCTGCTTCTCATTGTTTTAGACAGCGAGAATTCCATTTAAATATAAATCTTCTTTTCCAATGAAGGTCATTATTGCTTGCTCATAGTAGGTGCTCACTGTTTATATTTGTTGAATGACTGCATAAACTTTCATGATTTACCTGACCAACGAGTTGTTATAGCATGCACACTATAGCTGCAAGCACTCTGTAAATATAACATAGCACATCTAATTAGATTTCTTGCACTTTTCCATATTTATGTGTAGTGAATGCTAAAATAAAACACAGTTGAGATCTTTATAAAGCACCAAAAGCAGCATTAAAAGAAGAAAAATTTAAAAACTAAAATATTTTTCAAGTTCTTATATTTCAGCTCAACAATGCTACAAATAAGAGCATTATTTACAAAATACGGCGGTAATAATGCCTCCTGCAGATTAGCATAGAGAATGTATATCAGCAATAAAATTGTAAATGTATTAGGCAGGTATAATACCCTGTGTTCAATGCTCTCAGGATATAGTGGCATTCAAATCTGAACAGAAATTCAGATGTGAGTATAGTCTTTACATTATAGCCTTTGTAATTTTAAAAATAGAATTAAAGAAAAATCCCGTAATGGTGGGTACAACTCTATTAAAATGTTAATATGTATAGTTTAAGATTAAAAGTACCATAGAGTCACTATATAAAATATACAAAACACTGACAAGCAAGAGGATGGAATCCTATAATTCTACAATTCAAAATAACCATTGGCAACATTTGGGTATATCTCCTTCCTGTCTTGTGTAGGGTAGGGGTGCATGTGCATGTGCATGTGCGTGTGCGTGTGTGTGTGTGTGTGTGTGTGTGTGTGAGAGAGAGAGAGAGAGAGAGAGAGAGAGAGAGAGAGAGAATTTGAGCATATTCCAATATGTAGATGAGGATATGTTGGCAATGACACTGATAATCCAAATGCAATCTCTTCTGCTCCCTCATAATCTTCAAGGGCACTCCACCTGTTGCAGAGTCTCCATTATTTTTGGAACAACTAGCATTTGCTTTGATTCCTAAGTTGTTTCAGCTTCCCAGTCTTAAATACTTTTGTTGAAAACCCCTTTGCTGCTGCCACTACTGATACAGCCCAAAGTGAGAATATCTGTGTCTGTGCCAAGAGTTCCTGCCTGATGTTGGCTCCATGTGGATTTAGGAAGACCACTCCTCTCCCCTACTCTGTAGTCTATGTTGTCACCAGGAGCTGACCGTGTGGGATCTCTTGGCCTCTGTGAGTCACACAGTCATTCACAGAGACACCTACTTAAGATTCTCTCTCTAACTACCCTGTTTATAGGGACCCCATACAAATACAAAAAAAAAAAAAAAATGAGGTCAGATGAGCGACCAGGCGCTAATAAATCCATTTTTTTTCTTGACGCTTTTCTTTCTGCAATAATATACTAGGATCCACCATACAAATTCATCAATACTCAGCCACTGTTTACATACAAAAATCAGCAATTTTCACATGCTTTGACATAATGACATTCTCTTTCTCGTCTTTGAGCCTGAACCCCAGAGGCCCTGTGGTTAATTCCTAACATTCCTCCACCGTTCATTCTCTTTTTATTCTTCCTTGTAGTAATTGAGCCCCCTTTAATTTTAATTAGACACAGCTACACAGAGACTAGCTTTGCTTCTATTCCTCCAGCATGGCATCTAGCATACCCACACACAGCATTAATGTCTTTTGTGCTCTTCTCTGGATCAGAGTCAGAAGATAGGGGCTTGCTCTCTGGGTCTGTCAAATCTAAGGCAGATGGCATAGTGAATCTCACCTAGTTCTCCTGGCCTCAGAGGCGTCCTCTTGAAGGATAGTGAATAGACCAGATGCCTTGCCCATTGCCTTCATGCAATGGCTGGTTTCTAGTATCCCTTTCAGCTTTAAAATTACGTGGTTCAAATGAACATACATAGTCTCTGTTTAAATTTTTTCAAAGTTACTCACCCACGTAGGTAATTTTACTTTCTCCCTTTGGATATTTTTCACAAACCTTGATTTAGTGCCTAATGCGATTATAAAACTAGTTTAGCTTGTATGTCATACGTAGGTATGTGCCTACATTTTGTATTCCTCATAGCATCTAACAATAAGACTCATTAAATACTTTTCAAACTTTACTTAATTCATGGTAAGAAGATGGAACTTAGTCTTCTCAATACGTAGTAAAATTTGGTGCATGAAACGTGAGCGATAAAATTCAAAAACAGATTGCTTTGAAATTTTAAGCAACTAAGGTGCTATTTAGTAATATATTGCTTAAAGGTTCTAGTTAACACTTTCATGGCCTAAAAGGATTAATGTGGTTTCCAAATGATAATAATAATAACAATTATAATATCATGTGTTATAATGCATCATTTTTGTAGCGCTAACAACAAGATGCCAATTAAACTATGACTGACTGTAAGATATATCCTGATTTCAGAAATACAAAAAAGGTAAATAAAAAGTGTCTTAGAATTGATAAATTACTGAAGTAAGAGATAATAATAACCACAGAAACAGTGCTAATACTACTATAACTCTTATGGTGTCTTACAAGCATGCTCTCATTTATACCATGAGGTAGATGGTTCTATTTTATGAACATAAAATGAAGGATTAGAGAAAAATAGCAATTTTCCCAAGGTTGTAGAATCTGGTAGATCCACCTCTATCAGACTCTATAGAGTGATTATTTTATGTAAGTATACTATAATCTAGGTGTGGTGTATTTCTTTCAAAAGCAAGCACTTCTAACTGGAGAGATTAATTATGTTTGGATTACTGGGTTTGCATCCTAAACACTGGTGAATTGGAATGAAATCTCCAGAGTATCCTATTCTACATGTATTTTTCATACTCATGGCTAATCATTTTTCTCTGTTAGTAAATTGGCTTGTTTTCTTTCATTCTTTTTAACAAGATGCCAGGGGGATATAGTATTGACTGTGGGATGAAGTTCAAGTGTTGTAAGGATTCCCTAAACAAAATGTATTTCTCTAGTTCTTAATCAGTCAATGTGTGAAGGATTTACATCAGGATCTTCTGCACAGATGACGAATGAAAGTCCCCCAATTTCACATCCTTGGAGACATAAAATATAATTGGTGTACTGTATTAAAAAGCTAACAGTTAGATCTCCTTGTTGCTGATCAAGGACATGTTTTTTTTTTGCTCCAGAGGGAGCAGAAGACAAATTTGTACTGTCAATTTTCAGTTATCTAGGTGCTGATTGTTTGGTTCTCTCTCTCTTTCTTTGCTGGTGTGAGGCCCCTGCAACATATTTGAGATCTTTAGTACTTGGACAATGAACAACTTGAAAGTGAAAAGATATACCTTCACTTAATTTTTCAGCTTGTTAGCAGCTCTTGAAGAGCTTAGGTGGATGAAAATGAATAAGAACCATGTGATTGTGAGCAGACTACACAGCTACATAAATCCCGAAGGTTAGTCGTCAACAAAACCAAGATGGCAGTGTCTGTAATTTACTAGATGTGTGGCTTTAGATCAAATATGAACCCTGCCAATCTTACAAGGTTTGTGTGTGTATTAAAAAATGTATTTGTATTTTATAAACTGGAAAGTGTCTTATAAGTTGTAAAGCACCTATATATTAGCATTTTCTTTTCCTACTCGCCATTATCAACTTACAGTTCATTTGATGAGGTTAATTATAGTGTCAGTATCACTGAGAATTAGAATTATTTTAAGGCAACACTTCTCAAATGGCTTGTCATAAAGGACCATTAAAACTTTGGCATGGACATAGATACACTACCAACTGTAAAACAGATAGCTAGTGGGAAGCAGCCGCATAGCACAGGAAGATCAGGTCGGTACTTTGTGACCACTTAGAGGGAGGGGATGGGGAGGATGGGAGGGAGACGCAAGAGGGAGGGGATATGGGGATATATGTATATGTATAGCTGATTCACTTTGTTATACAGCAGAAACTAACACAGTATTGTAAAGCAATTATACTCCAATAAAGATGTTAAAAAAAATAAAAGAGACTAAAGAAACATTAAAAGAAAAAAGGTACACTTTGTTATGTATATTTAAATCACAATAAAAAATATATCGTAAAATAAAACAACACTTTTTTCATCCATTGTGAACTGATAATTTTATACATAGAAAAGAAATTAATTATTAAAAATAGTATAAATAAAAAGAAAGATATTAAAAAATACAAATTTCAATTCGTTGCCATTAAATTCAATGGGCATAAAATTAATGTGCTGAGTTGCTATAAAAAGTTTATAAACTCTTCCTCCTCATGACTGTATTTATTTCATTGTGAACTGGTTATTAACTTTTCAGAGACCAGTACTGTTCTGATCACACTTTTAGTAGCACTGGACTTGGGACCACACAATATGGTACTTAACAGGGTTACAAGACTACAAAACCTGGCCCCTGATTACTCTCAGTGCTGGTCTTCTCACCGTTCTTTGAAGATGTCACCCTCACTCTCAACATCAAGACCACCAAGACTTGAGCATGCTGCTTCCTCTGTCTGGCACAATCCTACCACCATGCTTTGCCTTGATGATACCATCTTCTCCTTTAAATTCCCAATTATACTTCACTTCTTCAGGAAACCCTTCTTGAACTCTCAGACTCAGTTATGTTACTTTGTTATAGGTTCTCATTACACACCGTACTTCTCCTTTACATTTCCTTTACCTATAAATTCTGTTTGTGATAATTTGTTGCCTATTAACAACAACATACTGAAACCTTCTCAAGGCCAAGGACTGTGTGAATGTCTTTCAATTTCTGAATCCCGGTGCTAATAACTGCTTGTCACATAGTAAGAATGTGACAGATATTGCTGACTGATGGACTATTTTTCTGGGCTAAGTTAACAGTTGATTACACAAAAGAATTTCCCTTAATAAATGCTAATACCTGCCCCCTTTCCCATTTTAAATTATTGAACACATAGGTTAAGTATGTCATTTTAAATATATCAACAACAAAGCAAATTCTGCCAAACTTCATGTGGGCAGTGAATAAAATATAATAGGCATGGTTATTTTTTCATATAGTCATGAGAACTATTCATTGAAGTACAACTTCAAGAAATCAATTTGTTAAGGATTTTGTCTCATTTTCATGCAAGCAGTCAAAATTTTCTTGACAGAGCAATATATTGTGGCAATGACTTTTACTACTACTTGGTATCTATTTTACAACAATGTAGCGTTATTGATAAAAATCAAGATGGCTCAATTTTGTGATAGTACAGCCATTTATATCATCTCCAGGGAACCTTAGAAACCTCATTTTGTTTCTCTTAAACATTTATTCCAAAAATATTTATATGCCATAGTTTTACGTTTACTTAGTGAATGAACAAATATTTCTATTCATGACTTGAAATTCCCATATAGCACATACACTTACTTTGGCATGGCCAACTTATGATATTATTTCATCATTTGGTTTGTATCTATGCTATTAAATTATGATTTAAGCCTATATGGTCATTTTCCAAATTTTCACTTTCTATTAACTTTTCTAACAATGAAATTTTCCATCATTCATTCATCTACAAATCTACATTTATAAAATCATGAAAAAAAACTTAAAGAAATATGCTAAGCATTTAGTACAGTTCTCCACTTTCTGTAATTTAGTTTAGAGATAGGATATTTGGTGGGTTGTGTATGAAGGAGTGATTGTCTTTGACTTCTTATTTATATGCTTTACAAAGAAGCAGTGAGAATAAAATGTACTGAATAAAATGTATTAAGTAGAAGCAGGCCAATTTTACTGCTGTAATAAATAGAAAAAATCAGATTAAATTGAAAAAAATATATTCTTAAAGGTATTAAGGAACTGAAAAAATAAGGAGGACTAAATATATTAAATTTCCTTATTAGTTTACTACAGCTGTGTAACAAATTACTATCTTAAATTTAGTGGTTAAAACCAGCACCATTTTTAGCTCATAGTTCTTTAGTTCAGAAATCTGTGCCCAGCACAACAAGGCTCTTTGGGGGTCTTACAAAACTGAAGTCAACCTGTCACCTGGGGATGTAGTTCTTATCTGAGGCACAGAATACTTTCCCAACCTCACTGGTTGTTGGGACGATTTATTTTATTTTATGGTGGTTGTAGAAATGAGGTCCTAGTTTTGCTGTAGCTCTTGGCTAGGGACCACCTTCAGCCCCACAGGGAACCCCTCTCTATTGGCACTTCACAACATGGATATCTGCCCTCTTCAAGTCAGATAGAGTGCTTATCTATGATTTCCTCTTCTGCAACAAGCCAGAAACAACCTGATTTTAAAGGACCCTTGTGATTAGATTAGGTCTACCTGGATCTAATTATGCCATATAACATAACCTAGTCCTAATAGTAAATTTCATCGTATTCAGAACTATGCAGAGCAAGTATCCCAGGGGTAGATAATCTTGGAGGATACCTTAATATTCTGATTACCAAAACATTCAATGAGAGAAGAAATTAATGTATGAATTGAGAATCACCAGCTACTTTTACTTGTGGGCATTTAGTGATTCTGAGATTGACTAAGGATAAGTCTTAGTCCATAAAGACGGCACCTACCATGCAAAAGAGAAACCAACAACAGACTGGCTTGATGAATTCGAAACCAGAGGAGCCCCAAACAAGACATTTGTTGAATTCTGGTAGGCTGGGGCTACAAAGAGCAAAGCAGAGTAAAATCTACTGCTGTATCATGGTACTTAGGAGACACGGTTCCTATAGACAGCAGATATTTTCCACAAATGAGTGTTCAACTATCTTGAGGCTACTTGGGCAGAAATAAAGAGCTGAGCTCCAATCTGTAAAGGGATCCTTGTCTTTTAGAGTTTAAGGGACAGAGAAAAGCCAAATTCTCAATCAAAAGCACTGCCATACCTGAGGAACAGAGACAAACTAGTGGTGGACTAAGACTTACTAATTGCAACCCAGCTCTGACCCAACTCAATCTTTGACTAGGCTAAATTGACAAATCACCTCTCTTAACTGATTAAGGGAGGAAAGGGTGAATATTAGCTGGTGGAAGGTAACATCTGAAGCTTCTGTGATTCATTTGTACATAGGATGTGGCATAAAATTTTTAAAGTTTCTAGACATGAAAAGAGTGAGGTAGGGCTTCCCTTGTGGTGCAGTGGTTGAGAATCCACCTGCCAATGCAGGGGACACAGGTTCGAGCCCTGGTCCAGGAAGATCCCACATGCCGTGGAGCAACTAAGCCCCTGTGCCACAACTACTGAGCCTGCACTCTAGAGCCCGTGAGCCACAACTACTGAAGCCCGTGCACCTAAAGCCTGTGCTCTGCAACAAGAGAAGACACTGCAATGAGAAGCCCGCACACTGCAACGAAGAGTAACCCCTGCTCGCCACAACTAGAGAAAAGCCCACGTGCAGCAACGAAGACCCAACGTAGCGAAAAATAAATAAATAAATTTATTTTTTAAAAAAAAGAGTGAGGTAAATGTGACTCATAATCAAGAAATAACACAAGCCATGGAAATATACTCACAAATGAAAATGTGATTGGAGTTAGGAGCCAAGAGATTGATAATAATTTTGATGACTATGGGAAATAAAAGAATAGAAAAGATGGACAAAATAAAAGTATGAGGAATTTTAAAACTGTAATCTATAAAAATAATCAAAATATAATTCTAGAAGTTGAAAAATTAATATCTGAAAGTAAGAGCTCATTAATTGAACTTGAAATAAGAGAAAAATAAATTAGTGACCTTAGACATGTCACTAGAAATTCTCCAAATTATAGTATATGGAGAAAAATTAGAAGGGAAAGAAACAAAAGAGACCAGAAGAGGACAAAAAAAAAAAAGTGTAATATGTATATTTGGAGTCCAGATGTAAAGGAGAGAGACTAGAGCAGAAAACATATTTACAGGGATAATATCTAGAATTTTTCAAATCTGGTGACATATACCAACCCAGACCACAGATCCAAGAAACCTACTGAATGAGAAGCCCAATAAATATTAGAAAACTACACAAAACAATAAAGTCAATGAAAAGGAAAAGTTAAAAGCTGACAGGAAGAAAAGAAGCACTACCTTCAAAGTTTCAACAATAAGACTAACAGCTGACTTTTCAAAAGAAATTGTGGAAGGCAGAAGACAATGTAATGGTATACTTATAATGCTGAAAGAAAAAGATGAAAAGAGCCAATGAAAAATTTTAAATAATTAACCAGCAAAATGAACATGGAATAAATAAGACAAAAAATGAGAAATTCTATCACTAGCTGTCAATACTAATCTTGGTGGAATTAAATTAGAAATTAATATGAAAAATAACTAGAAAATCCCCAGTTTTTGGAAATTAAACAGCTTAATTCTGAATCACCTGTAGATCACAGAATAAATCACAGTAGAAACTGGAAAATATTTTAAGGTAAATTACACATAATATGTAACACTAAAATTGAGGGATGAAGAAAATCATTGTTCAGAGGGAAATTTATAGCTCTAAATAACATTATAACATTGATATATGATATTGTACCCATGAATAATATTCTATATGTAAATATTTTTATATAATTTCATTATTTTATATTTATTTATATATTATATATAAATACATTATTTCTCTCTATTTACATATTTTCATCATCCCAACATATATTTTTCATTAGCATTGTGAAATGCCACTCTATTATAAAATCATTACCATATATTTATGCATGATCATTTTTCAGCCTAATTAGATTATTTGATAGTATTACAGATTTCATAGTTTAATAAACAAAAGTTTTCATCCTTCCTCTTGATTTACTTAACTTTAAAGTGAAAGCAATCATTCTTTTTTTTTTTTTTTTTTTTTTTTTGTGGTATGCGGGCCTCCCTCTGTTATGGCCTCTCCCGTTGCGGAGCACAGGCTCCGGACGCGCAGGCCCAGCGGCCATGGCTCACGGGCCCAGCCGCTCCGCGGCATGTGGGATCCTCCCAGACCGGGGCGCGAACCCGGTTCCCCTGCATCGGCAGGCGGACGCGCAACCACTGCGCCACCAGGGAAGCCCTAAAGTGAAAGCAATCATTCTTAAGAATAAAAGTTTGGAAGTGATACAAAAGCATTGTACAAGGAGTCAGTAGAAATTAAGAAAATAAGCAATTGATATATAGTTCACAATGGAATTTTGCTATTTTTATTTTTAAAAACACACTTGCAAAAACATAAACAACCAAATTTTTCTCTGAATAATATTAAAAATGACAAGATCATATGATTGAGTGTGAGGTTGGTGTCTGGGTAACATCAAGTAAAATATAGACAGCTTAACTTCACTAAGTAATATTTTTCCTTAAGGTTTCTGCACTCTAGAAAAAGGAAATTTTATAAAAGTCAATAAAGTTCTGTAGAATACTTAGAAGGAAAATGAAATACTATTAACTACAGGCAGAAGGGTAAATGTTAATTGCAAGATTACATCATTATCAAATATTTAAAATAAGTTGTGAAATTTTGCAGCCTTAAACAATGGCCATTTTCTAGATGACCTCATTAATGTGTTTTGGTACCTGGCACAATGGAATCTGTACACAAATGAAGAATGGAAAATAGTGTTTTGTACTATTAATCTGGTAAGATTTTTATGGTAGGACAAAAAGACAAATGTTTTAGTAGAAAGAAGAGTCAGAACCCAGTTCTTTGCATAATCAATTGTGTGAACCTGGGCAAGTCATAAACTTTTATTTACATGGGCAAACTCTGAAATCATACAGATACAGATGACATAAATTTCATATTTCTCTTCATTTGCAATTTTCACACTGAATGTATCTTATTAAAACTAATAATAGACTTGCCATTGAACCTTCAAAACCTAGGAAAACTTTTATTGAGCCTAATACTGGTGAAGAACTTTATACTTTACAAAATTTTTGTATATCTTTTCTCACTAGATTATCCTAACCAGCCAGGGATTTAGGAAGGCATGAGATAATTAGCAGTTTATATGTATTTATGAGCAACATGATCCGACCTACATGATCACCAAACCAAACCTGTGGTCAAGTATAGCACTTTATAATGGAGTTTTGCTATTTCACATAGAATTTAATTTGGTCAAACAATACAAAACAAGGAAAACCTATGTTCATATCATATAGCCTCATCTGTATTCATACTACCTCTTCCAGATCACAAATATCAGCAGGGATAAATATATAAGAATAGTTCCAGGAGTAATGGAGTTATGCCTTGCTGTCTGACACTTGGAAACGTTATCAGAAGTACAGGCTCCAGGCAAGGAGGAAGAAAGCTTTTTCATATGGGGAGAACAATGGTAATTGGGCAAGGAGGCTCTCATTACTTCCTACAGACACTGTATTCCAGCGTTTCACTCAAGTGAACAACGAACCTGCTTACACTCTTTATGGCAGCTGAATCTCTTGACCTGATTAGTAATTAGCGAGCCAGACTCAAGAAAGAGTTCTGAAAGCCCAAGATGGGTAGGGGACTGTCAGGCAAGTTCCTTTTTTAGCTATATCATTCATACCATGTGTGGCTGGTTTCCTAGTTTTAGTTAATTATTTATTGATTCATTAACCTGTCATTCAAGACCTTGAACCAGCCTTTGGGTCTGATCTACTCTGGAGTTCACCCTCATTGGGCAACTTCTTATTCTGCAACAATTTCCTTCATAAAGCACATGTGTTATATTTTTAAAAAACCACAAAGGTCCGTAGTGACCACTTTCAGAACAGTATCATTGAAGAAGCAACAGGAAAGACCATGACTTAAACAAGGCTGGGATATGGTGAGAACCCCAAGGAATGCAGTACAGGACAGAGGCAGCTATCAAAGGAAAATAAAGCAGGCCTCTAATTTGGAAGCAGCTGCAAGGAAGGCAGTGGACACAGAAACTAGTTAAGAAAAATGCTGAAGCTGAGCCACCAGAGACAGTCATCGGTCTCAGTAAACCACACTCTCGTTCAGAACCCCTGCAAAAGAATTTTTAAGTCAAGGTACAGAACCCTGCACTTGCTCTATTGCGTTTCATTTTCAAATATTGAGGCCATTATTGTAATCTGCAAAGACATTTTCAGAGCCTGCTCTACTAATCAGGTGTTTGGTATTCTGCTGTGTTGTATATTATGTGCAGATGTGACAAGCTCCCCTTCTATAGAGAGTTAAGTCACAGATAAAAGTGCTGAAACAAGAGAGGGCCAAAGGAAGAAAATCATTAAAATTGCCACTTAAAACTTAAAATTCCCTTCATGTCTCCCATTTAGGAGTTTTCTTTTGCTATAATCTCAAACTTTAATGATCTCCTACTCTATTGTCATTTGTTAAAATTCTACGTCATTTTTTGTGGCCCAGCAACAGTCAACTCTTTCAAAAGCCTAACAAGATACCACAAGCACAATCTGACAGTTACATCTACTGATTATATAGGGCTACTTGTATGTAGGCCTCTTGCAAAGCTTATCTTCTGCCTTGTTTTAGATACATTCCCCTATTTCCTTACCCAGTTTTACAACTCCATGAGTTCTGGGATTATGGCTTATCTACCATCTTACCCTGCCTCTACTTAGCAGAGGTTTGGACTTTTTGTGTAGGATGTATTTCACAAATATCTCCTAATGAGTAACTATTATCAAGAACTCTGGTCAGGCTTATTAAAATCAAGAAGCAGGGTTAAACTATTAAAGTATGTTCTTTCCTTACAATGAATGTTTTCTTCCATCTGTTTATGGAACACAGAGAACTTTTTCAGCAAAACTAGCTCTTGCATTCATATTTTTCTCCTCAATTGAAATCAAAAGCAAAAAAATCAGTGCTACCATCAACTCTTTTCCTAATGTTATCCTCCTTGGTCTGATTTAATAGATTTTATGGAAATTAATGGCATATGAGCTGGCTTTTCCTTTTCTCAGCTTAAATCACTAAGCAATTCAAAATATGGATGGTCCATATTTATGAATCCTCTGCGCCAAGTAGAAGAGAATTAGAGGTGACTAAAATAAATTCTTGATATACTTTTGGAGCTGAGTCCTTCATGGAATGCCTTACCTGCTATGCCACAAAGATTACAGTTGCCAAAATACAATCAAGCAAATAAATAGGACAGAATTCAATCCAATATAAGTGAGTGTCGCATATTTTATTGCACAATGTGGTTATCTATGATTTATAACCTTCCATTTTTCATGCAGAGAAAGTTGCATATATTCCAAGAGGTTATAAACCTTGATTTTTTTTTTTGATGCATAGTTCAATCTGCATTATTTGCTACAGAAAACAATACTTGTGGGACACATAAATTTTACTTTATCTCCACTGGCATAATATAATAAATGATTCATCAAGTACACTGTAAAGGGGAGAAAAAACATTCTAGCTATATACAGTTGTTTAGACATTAATTTGTTCCCATAAAAAGGCTCTGGTTTATGATAAACTGTGTGTAAACCTGGGTTAGCCAATATACTTTGACACGATGCTGATTCTATATGCAAGAATTGCCTGCCACACTAACTGTGATATAAGTAAGTGAGCTATCAACCACTGAATAATATCTTCAATAATCTGATGGCTCTGGCTCTACGACTTGCAATTATTCAACTCAATAGGTCTTGATAGTCCAGGACCATTACTTTGGAAACATCAGCTGAGAGAATCTGAGACCCACCTAACTGCTCTGCTATGTCCAAAGGAGGAAGGAATCTAGCTTTGGGTTTCCGGTGACAAAGTTACCCAACGTCAGTACTATTTCATATGTAGATATGATATAGATCTCAAGTTATTGTCAAGATCCTCCATTCTGATTTTTTGATCAGAGATGCCTAGATAGACTACTTATCATTGTTCATTTGGATAAAAATTATCTTAATAAGAACTATTTATTGAGTGCCTATTACTGTGCCAGTTGTTTAATATTTACTATTTCATTTTATGAATTCTAAGAGCCTTATGTGTTGGAACTGGTTCCTACTGGTTCTTGAGAGCTGATTCCACTCATGTCTTCCCAAGTCCGCATTCACTGATATTGCAGTGATCGCCTGATTGGCCATGGTGAAAAGTATGATACCACGAAAATGGACAAATTCTACAAATAAGGGCTTTTCAAATTTCTGGTTTAATAGCATACCACTGTGACCTTTGGAAGTAGATATTATTTCTATCTTATCAATGAAGTAATTAAAGCTCAAAGAGGTGAAGTATCTTGCTTATAGTCAGTATAGTCAGTGTGTAAATTTCAGACAGGAATTTGAATTGTAGTCTATTACACACCAGAACACAGGCTCTTCCCAATATGGGTAAATTGTTGAGGCTGCTTACACACTCAAGCAGGGTCAGCCATTGTGAATAAACTGACTGTTCTTCAATAAATTCAATCAAATGTTTACTTTCCCTAATGCGTTGGTTATATTGAATTTATTTTAAAAAGTGCAAATAGCCAACTATCTCAGTAGAGCTTTTGCATAATAAAACTTTTTGTTTTTGTTTTTTTCAGTTTAGTGTGTTTTTTATGGGGATGACTGCTAGATTGAAGTTTGGGCACCTTTTTCTCTTAGTGATATTGACAGGATATTTTAACATTCACATCACAACTAACAAATTTAGCAGGAACCACGAGGGGATGGAATGGCAGGAAGAAGGGACAGGTGGGATAGGAATTTAAAAATGTATCATGATATAAGGAACAATGAAACATTTTTTTAAAAAAGCATGGTGAGGGGCTTCCCTGGTGGCGCAGTGGTTGAGAATCCGTGCTCCGCAACGGGAGAGGCCGCAGCGGTGAGAGGCCCGCGTACCGCAAAAAAAAAAAAAAAAAAAAAAAAAAAAAAAGCATGGTGAAAGTACATTTAGAAGTTGTAGTGATTTTTCCTTCAACAGATTATCAATAGCAAAAAGATCCATAGTTTTTCTCTCTACAAGCAGGATAAAATTCCATGCCATTCATTATAGTAATCCAGAACAGTTTCTAAATTCAAACCATTTTACTTGTTTGACCGCTTGTTTTGTTTCTGTAATTTGTTGTTATGGAAATGACTAAGATGTCAAAACATTGTTCTGTATGGTCCCACAAGGGAAGGAGGGTTTTAGGAGGAAAATTCTGAAAGCGGTTTAGAGGCAAACTAAAATCAAATTTGGACTTTGCACTTAAAAATCAAAACACATTTTTTGCTTGGCTGTGCTTTGATTTTCAAACCACTTCTCCCATGTGGACACTTAATACTCTAGTTTGTGAAAGGTCCATGAAGCCCATTTTCAGTTGTTTACCATACACTCATGAACCTGAATAAGTCAATGACACCATTTCTTGCTTGCACACTGGGAATAATTCAACCATTCTGATTGAAATGAACAGCCAAATATAAATGAAATAAATCAAACTAGTTATTTGGAATAATGGATAGGCTAAATGATTGCTTAAAATACCTGCAGTCTGTCAATATCTTTCTATTATTTTGTGAATATAGACGTGTTACAAAAGGTCAACACTTTATCAAGTGTAAAATCTATTACCCTGAAATGTTTATTTTAAAGATCAAATGAATTGCTATAATTTAAATATATGCTTAAAATGAAAAGGTGAGTTTCAAAACACCATTATAAAAACATGTATTTTTGTAAATACATACATTTATTCTTTCTCATTTTAGGGCAAAGGGAATGACTGCAGTACTACTTTCAAATTGCCATTGTATGGCTTTTGCAAAAATTGGCCAAGGTAGTGCTTTGCAAATAATAAACCTAAACCATTGACCTCACTACCAGGATTCCATGGTGGAGAGAAGAAAGATTAAGAAAGAAAGATTAAGATTAAGAGATCTGAGATTTTGCAGTTAAGACCTAGGAAGAAAGAATATTTATCCTATGGAGGAAAATGTGAGAGAATGCAAATGTATTAATATAACATGGGGAGTATAAAATATCTTACTTTAGATGTTCTGGAGGTTTACTTTGTAGCATTGTATATAGTCTATCTTTATAAATGTTTCATGGCTGATTAAGTAAAACACATTTGCTTGATTTAAAAAAAAAAAAGCAAACGTGTAAGATACCAATTTCTGAGACACAGTCGTCAGTATGCCAGACACCCTTCATAAAGGTAAATTCTGACATGTCCAAGTCTTTGGAAGCAGATTCCTCTCTTGGAAACTACGTCAGATAGATGTGCTACTGCCACTAACCTGGCAAGTAATCATCTGCCAGCGTGGTCTACAAAATGATAAAACTAAAGACCCCTAGTGTCGAGTTTTCCTTCTCAGACAAGCCACTTATCCTCCATGTAAACTTCATCTTGAACCCCAATGGTTCATAAGCTCCATAGTGGGGGGGGACCATATCAGGATTATTTAGCAATGCATACATACCTGGCTACTAGCACAGTGCATGGCAAATAGCAGTTTCACGATAAATATTCGTGGAATGAGATTTAGTGAATCCTAACTTTTCTCAGGGTCCATGTATTTATCTGTAAAATGGGAATGGACCAAATATAACTCAACATGTGGTTGTTGAGAAGAAAATTGAGACTCTGTATGTGAATGTGTTTTTAAAAAGGCTGGTCTTAAATTTGTCACTTGACAAGTATTTCTCCTTTTTCATTATTTATAGCAGCCATATATGTAAAATACATACATTCTTCACCGGAGAGGATTGGTTGTAGTAGATATTAGAAAAAAAACTGACATTAAAACTAGGTAATTGGGCTTCCCTGGTGGCGCAGTGGTTGAGAGTCCGCCTGCCGATGCAGGGGACACGGGTTCGTGCCCCTGTCCGGGAAGATCCCACATGCCGCAGACCAGATAGGCCCGTGAGCCATGGCCGCTGAGCCTGTGCGTCCGGAGCCTGTCCTCCGCAACAGGAGAGGCCACAACAGTGAGAGGCCCGCGTACCAAAAAAAAAAAAAAAAAACAAAAATAACAAACTAGGTGATTTTTTTCAACCTTGGATTTTCCTCTTGCAAATTTGATGATTATTTTTTTAAATGGAATTATTTCTGCATTATTATGAACTTCTGGCAGTATTACCTTAGGCAGTTTGAAATTATTTCTAGATAATTATTCTATTATTTAACTGTATCATGTTACTGCTCCCTTTGCGGAAACAATGTTCTGTGGTCGTATACCATGGAATTCTCCAGGCAATGCTTAAAATTGTATCTTTGCATATTTTATGTTTTTCTCTGATTGACTGAATTTTTCTCTAAGTGTTGGGTCCCTGTGTAATTCCTCTTTATCTTTTTTAGCTTCAGCCAGCTCTATATAAGTCCCTCAATGTTACTGCTCCAGTCTCCAAACAAGGGAATTGATCATAGGCTTAATATTGATGACCTAATTTGATAAACTATAACATGAGTTATGCAATGAACAGTCTATATTATACTATAGAAAACTTCTCATAAGATAGGGACAGATTACATTTGATCCCTGCAATTACTGCTATTATTGTAATATCCTAAAGTTCTCCCAAAGCTATTTTAAAATTAGTCTACAATATTAAATACTCTTGTCGAGAAAAGTAATTTTCCTGAAAATAATGAAGAATAGTGACTCCTTTAAAAAGATGAAACAAATGCATTTTGAAAAGGAGAAGGAAAAAAAGCTAATGTTTGTTAAGTCTATAATGTGCCAAGTACTGTGACAGGGAATTTACACATATAATCTTCAGCAGCAGGTCTGAGATATTATCTCATTTTACATATAAGAAAATGATTCTCAGACACTTGCAGTAACATGATGGATACCACACAGTTAGTAAGTGGTACAGAGCATGTATGATTTTAAAATAAGTACTACGTTTTAGGATAGTGCTAGATTTACAGAAAAATTGTGAAGATAGTACACAGAATTCCCATATATCCTACACCCAGGTTCCCCAACTATTAACTTTTATGTTAGTATAGAACATTTATCACAACTAATGAACTAATATTCATACATCATTATTATTATCTCAAGTCTGTATTTTAATTTTCTTAGTTTTTACCTAACCTCCCTTTTCTTTTCCAGGATCCCTCTAAAGATACCACATTACATGGAGTTGTTATATATCCTTAGGCCTTCTCTTGTCTGTGACAGTTTATGAGATTTTCCTTGATTTTGATCATCTTTACAGTTTTGATTAGTATAGTATAATCCTTGCTCTGGCCCTAGAATCAGACATTTCTTCAAAGAGTTCTAATACCTTTTATTGGAGAATGGTATTGGAAACTAAGGTCTGGACACCAGGTTTCCATTTCCATTGCTCCTAGGTGTGGTGTAGTTGCTTCTAGGACTTAGCGATAGAGCAGGGAAATATTTTTGTATATACTAATCTCTCTCTCTCTCTCTCTCTCTCTCTCTCTCTCTCTCTATATATATATATATATATGTATATACATATACATAAATAAAATTCTCTATGTTTATATATGGTTTTCTATGTCTATATATGTACAAATTTATAAATATTTCTATGTGTTTCCATCTGTACCTATAGTAAGTTAATATGAGTTTACACTGATGTCTCAAACACTGGATGGTGGGAGACAGGTGTTTCACTGTTGGAGTGGGACATTACAGATTAGCAAAGCCAGGATTAAATGATCCATGAATCCATGCTAACAATTAAAAAAAAGAAACAACTGTCTCTCACCATCCACCATCAATTTACTTAATTTTTCTATTTCAGTGTACATGTATAATGGTTTCAGAATTGTCAGCTGTGGTCTGCAGGAAACAATTTTACCAACTGGAGTACAGGCTGGAGACCCAGGGAAGAGCTAAAGTTGCAGTTCAAGTCTGAAGGACTTTTGTTGGCAGAATTTGTTCTTGCCTAGCGGAGGTCAGTCTTTGTTTTACTAAGAACGTCAACTGATGGGATGAGGCCCACCCACATTATGGAGGGCAATTTACTTTACTTAAAATCCACTGTTTTAAATGTTACTCTTATCCAAGAAACACCCTGACAGAAACATCCAGAGTAATATCTGATGAAATACCTGGACATCATGGGCTAGTCAAGTTGATACATAAAATTAACGATCACACCCTTTATTTTTGGTTTTTTGAGAGTTTTTGTCATGAATGGGTTTGAATTTTGTCAAATTCTTTTACTGCATATATTAGTATGATCCTTTGTTTTTCAGTCTATTCTTTTTGTCAAAGTTAGTTGATTTACAATATTATATTAGTTCCAGGTGTACAACATGGTGACTCAATATTTTTATAGATTATACTCCATTTAAAGTTATTATAAAATATTGGCTATATTACCTGTGCCATACAATATATCCTTGTAGCTTCTTTACATAGTAGTTTTATTTTTACTACTAGTTTTTTACGTAGTAGATTTTACCTCTTAATCCCCTACCATACATATAGTTGATTCACTTTGTTATACAGCAGAAACTAACACAATATTGTAAAGCAATTATACTCCAATAAAGATGTTAAAAAAAAAATTCCCCTACCACTAGCTTGCTCCTCCCTTCTCTTCTCTCTCTGCTGGTAATGGTTCAGTGTATTAAAATGATGAATTACATTGATGGATTTTTAAGTGTTGTGCTGATCTTACATTACTGGAACAAACTGCACTTGGTTATTATCCTTTTTATGTTTTGCTGAGTTTGACGTGCTAATAATCTGTTCAGGATTTTTGAATCTATGTCCAATAAAGGTAACAGTCTGTAGTTTTCTTGTAATTTTTTCGGAAGTGTTGCTTCTACTTCTAATATGTGGCAGAGACTGTGTCTTTTTGCTACAAATGTGACTGTGCTTATATAATCCTGCTATCAACTTGCTCTCCAAACCTGGTTGACTTATATCATCTCTAGATCTAATTCTCCAATGGTGGAATTAAAGGGTATGTTTAGATAAAGTGTCCATTTCAGTTCCAGAAATATGATATCCATTCCTACATGTAATAACAAAACCCTAAATTAAATGATTGTTTTAAGTTTCATAAAAGTCATGGTCATTGTATTATTTTAGCCTCCCAACTACTCCCTATGGTTGAGTAAAGCAGGTACTGCTTTCACTATTCAGGATGAAGCTACCAAAGTTCATAAAAATTAAGTTTTCCAAGATCGCAGTTTCTAAGTGTTGTTGTTAGGATTCAAACTCAAGATCTTTGGGCCAGCATGCCAAATATTTTCATTTTTACAAGAGCACAGATTTATGGCATTCATAAGTAATTCACTCCCCAAAGACCATTCTTCTAAATACCATATTCTCCCAGAGACCATTCCTGCTCTTGCTTAGAAACTTGTTCCATGCATAAAAGGCAAACTGGAAGGAAAGTTCTCAGCAGCTCTGTTTTATAAAAAATGAAATATGCCCAGAAGCCTACCTGTTCTCTTCTTTCTTTCTTGTGCTGTGCTTACTAAAGTTCAGTTTTCTGCTGTAAATCATATTATTACATTTTAAATTTATTTTTTCAAAATGCAATTTGGCCTAACCAGCAAATGTATAATTGTTCTGCAAGCCCAAATTGCAGAATGGGTATTAGAGGGATATAATTAAATATCAGGGGGGAGGAGGGAGAGTTTCTGTACCCTGCTCAAGGAAAAGAAGAGTGAGTTCACAGTCTTTTGCATTTGCCACCATACTGATATCTTCATATCCTTTTAGCTACAAAGAGCTTTGTTAAGCATTGCACTCCACAGTAATAACAGATTTATAATATATGGATCACTTCCCGAGGCTGTCTGTCAAAAGTGTTTGCTAATGTGATTTCAAAACAAAAGTCAGGTATAGAGAGTTTCTAACTGCTCATGGAAATGATGTTTGACTTTTGCCATTACACTCCCACTCCATCCTCATTAAACTAAGCAGATTTGTTCTGAGTCTGGTATTTATCTGCCCCTTAGAGGAACAGGCATTTTTCCACAGGTTTGCAGATGAATATATTGGTTGTAATGTTGCCAGAGCCGTAATTATTTGTTGTGGTCTAGATAATTGCAAAAAAATTAGAAGATATCAGAAACTTTGTGTTTATGAAGGATTCTGGGTTTGCCTGTGTCGGTGGAGATTCACCAAGAAGTAGCAGTTCTTGGCAAAAGCATTTATCATATTACCTTGGGTGAAGCATGTAACATTTTTCAGAAATTGGACTCTGGAGGTATGTGATGAGAAAGGATGATGAACATAAAATAACTTGTGAATGTGTAGAGGGATGATCTGTATGTTCATGAAACAGCAGTCAGATAGTTTTTAAGGACAAGCTGTTCTCGAGAAAGAGAGCCCATATTGAGGTCCTAAGCTGTGATTAATCAAAGATTTTCCCTTCATCTGCTTATCTGGGGGAGACCATCACCCATGACTGGAATCATATGACAATAACCACCATCATAGAAACAGTTACCTATTATTGAGTGCTGTGCTAAGAATTCTGAAACGTATTTATGAGCACATTAATTTTCACACTAACCCTATGAAGCAATTACTAATATTGTCCTCATTTTACAGATGAGGGAAGTGAAGTTAAAGAAGTTGAATGACTAGTTAAATGACATTCAGACAGTAATTGGAAGAGCTAGGATTCCAGGGACGTCTGCCTCATTCAAAAACTCCAGCTCTTGGTGGAGGGGCAAGATAGGCGTATGGGATTAAGAGATACAAACTACTATGTATAAAAGAGATAAGCAACAAGGATATATTGTACAGCATAGGGAATTATAGCCATTGTTTTGTAATAACATTAAATGGAATATAATCTTTAAATATATTGAATCACTATGTTGTATACCTGAAGCTAATATAATATTGTAAATCAACTATAAAAAAATAAAGCCTACTGTTCTTAGCAGGAGCATTACATTGCTTAACTATCTGAACAAATGAACAAATGTATGGTATCTGAATGATGATGCATAAGTTCTTGGAACCAATTCACGCTTAATTTTATATACCACATCAGATGCAGCAGGGTGACGTAGAGAAAACAAAACAACAAAAAAAAGAAATAAATAGACATGGGCTTTGGAATCTGACAAACTGGAATTTCATCTCCTATAAAGGGAAACTGACCAAAAAATATAACCCAAAGGACCATGCTTTCAGGTAGAATAGCCAGAGCTCTTAAAGCTTGCCACACGTTGTTGTATTGTATTAGTTTTCTATTGTTAATGTAACAAATTATGTAATAATTATGGCTGAAATAGCAAAATTTTATTATATGATAGTTCTGTAGGTTAGATATCTGATACAGATCTCAGTGGGTTAAAATCCAGATGTCACAAGGCTTTCTAGAGCCTCTAGAAGAGAATCTGCCTTTTGTACTTTCCTTGTCCCATGATTCTTAATCTCCATATTCAAAGCTAGCAATTTTGCATGTCTCTGACCATTTTTCCATAGTCACATCTCCCTCTGACCACAGCCAGAAAAAGTTCTGTGATTTTAAGGACTCGTGTGATTATATTGGCCCCAGGTTGCTAATCCCAGCTAGTCTCCCCAAGGCAAGGCTCTTAATTTAATCACATCTGAAGAGTCCTTTTTGCCATGTAGCAGAAAATATTCACAGCTTCTGGCATTAAGACATGGACATCTTTGTGAAGCCATTTTTTCTGCCTACCTCAGTGTACAAAGCTTAGAACCTGGTAAATACAGACTAAGATCAAGTACAAGACTAGATAACAAATAGGAAACACTGTAAAGGCCAACCTCACAGTAAGATAATTTTCTAAACATCAAAGAGATGTGTTTTCAATTCTGTCCATCTTTCTCATCTTACAGCTATGAAAATATTCCCCTTTCCTAGACCTTGATCAAGTCTGCTTTTCTATTCTTCCCTGTAAGGTGCCAGCAATGTTAGAAGCTGGAACAGAGAGGCACAAAGACACCATGGGTCTCATCTTTCCAGATCTTGCACAATTCTCCCTTTAGGCTGTGAAGCTAGTTTCTCCTAGAGGGATAAAAGTCTCTGTCAATTGATCTTTCTTGGGAATAAATGGCCTTTCAGAATTTGGAGGGAGCAAGATTCTATGGATAACTTTACCTGGTTCAGATCAATAATGAGCATCATATTCTTCTTCAAAGAACACTATTTCCAGTATTCACTCCTGCATACCCATATCAAAAAATTATATATATATTTAAAATATATATATTTTTATTAAAAAAATATGTATATTTGGCCTTAGAAAGGAAGTAGAAAGAGGGTTGTCACTGGAAATTGCTAGAAAGGAAGTAGAAAGAGGGTTGTCACTGGAAATTGCTAATAGGATCTACTCGAATCCCACTTCCTAGCTGTGTTTAAAAACAATAAAAACAAAAACAACGCCAAAGAGTTCACCTCTCAACACTGATATCCAGTTCAGAATGTCCTCTGAGGGAATTTAAAGTACCAGAAACCCTTAAAAATACACGAACACATTCTTTCCAAGCCACCCTCTATTCAAAAAATGAATTGCTAAACTTTACATTTAGGGGATTTATGTGTGAAATACAAACAAATGCACTCAATCTATCATCCCTGAATAAACCTGTCACACTGTCACAGGAGCAGGGAAGAGCTGATTGCTAATATCAAAGTCTGTAAACAGGTCCACCTCAGAGTTCCTAGGGAGTGATCCATTTTTATATCAGAGCGCAAGTGGGCAGCACAAATCATGTTAGAACAATATCAGTGAAATGTTGAATTCAAAAACCCTACTTGGACAAAGGAAAACAACCTCATGAAAGTATGTTAACTGAAATATCCTAATATTGCCAACATATTCACATACTACAAGTCAGCGCCCAGATATGTTTTTTCCCACCTCTAAATGTAATATTCTTCCAATTTGGGCAGGTTAACTCAATTGCTGAGAGTCTAGAAAAGAGGTCAAGGATGAAAGAGTTTGCCTAATGTAAGAAGAAAATTATGTTCTCTCAATACAGACTATTCTCAAAATCCTGGCCAGTTACTTCAGAAGTCTGGCATTATCGGGATAGATATAAGAACAGAGTATAGTAAAGGAAAAGATTAATACTACTACATCTTAGTCAGTTTGGTGTTTGTTACCCTAGGTTGCACTGGGGTAACAAACACCAAAATCTCTGTGGCTGAACACAATCAAAGTCTCTTTCAAAGTGTGCTTTGGGTCTGAATGAATCTCCAGGGCAGCTCTCCTGCATGAGGTACTAAGAATTCCAGGCCTGTGGCATCTCCACATTGCATAAGGCTTTTACATCCTGCTGTGGCAGGAGAGGAAACCCTGCAGAGATAGATACTGGCATTTACATATATTGGCCATTTATACATATTGGCCATTCCCAACCTTTTTTCCAGAACTAGGTATTGTAAAGCAGCTGGGGAATATATTTTCAATGTAGTAGAACTCAAAACATTGGCGAGAACTAGTGCTGTGTACCACATACAGGTAAGGTAAAAAACCTGGAGTGTATGAAGGTCATGGCACGTGTGTGTGACTGTTAGTGAAGAACAGATATTAGGATATGGTGGGTATTCTATAGGATAGGTACTCGGAGTTGAAACATAATTTACCAACTGCTAGTAGTATAGATGTTATTTATTCATGCACAATTTAAATCTTTCCAATCCTGGTGAAATGAAGTAGGAGAAATGGGGTTATAGCAACTTTGGTCATTGGTACACTGTTGAGAAAACACTGATCCAGTTAGTCATATACAATATGTTGATGAAGATCACTTCTGCAAAAAGAATGTTAGATATATTCGGTATCCATAGGGCAAGAATCTGCATTTAATATACGCCTTTTCTTTTTACTTTTAATTGTAACGGAAGAGCCAAATCTGACTGCATGTTGCATCTGTTTCTTTTCCTTTAACCTTTGCTTTCCGCTGTTTTTGTTCACTAAAAGGATACTGTCTACACATAATGCCCTGCCTCAGGGAACCCTGCCTCTCTGCCTGAATGTTAAACCAAATTGCCTTTGTTCAAGGAAGCATCCTGTCCCTGTTCACCTCTGGATGGCTGCAAGAAAGAAGAAATTAACACATCCCCCTCCCCGAGGCTGGCCATTCCAGGGGATATTTGCATAACTTATGGCCTTCTTACTTTATGCCCTTATCTCCTCTCCCTCTCTGTTTTATAAAAGAAACTGGCATCCAAACCCCAATATGATGTTTCTTTGGAGACATTAGTCTACCATCTTCTGGGTCTGCCAGCTCTCCGAATAAAGTGGTATTCCTTACCTCAACACCTCGTCTCCTGATTCAGTGTGGCGAGCACAGCGAGCTTGGACTCGGTAATATAATAACCTTGGATTAGTATATTTTGTTGATTAATTCACTTGCTAATGATAAATTCCTTTAGCCTTAAGACATTTAAACTGTCTTCTTTCATGATTACATGAGTTACATAGAGCTATATCCTTTTTTCCTAGTTATTCAAAATGTGGTGTTCACTCGTGTTGTTTTAAAATTTATTCAACTATTCATGCTGGGTATAGAGGAGAAGCTGGTATAATTCTTCTAAGTTCTAATGGGATGAGAGTTCCCAAATCCCTCTGGGGACATTCACAGCCTTAACAGCAATGTTCCATGAGACAGAAAAATGCCAAGAACACATCAAAAGAAGATGAGACTATCAGGTGAGACCTTCAGAACAAATATCCCTGCACTCAGAGCAAAGTTCACATTTGTAGCCAGGCTCATTCTGTATCCAGTGATAGTGCCCTGACTGATGGGAGAAGGAGGAGGTGGAAGGTCATACTGCAGAACTTGGAGGTTGTGTAGTGTGGTGAGAGCATGATCTTCATCTCAATGTAAATCTTCTTTTAACTTTGCTCCTTTGAATGGACTGGAGATATTTCATTTGTTACTCTTGAAAATGAGGTCAATGAGCCTAATGATATCAATACGTTTTCCCATAATTCTGCAAGCCAGCCTGGTCTCTGTAAACAGTTTGCATTAACTGTGGACAACTGAGAAATTCCATGGTGTCTGTAACAGGAGACATTCCTGTAAGAAGTAGGAATGACTTTCTCACTTTACAGGAGCACTCACATTTATTTAATAAGATATTTTGACCACCTTCTTTCCTCATTCCTTCATATCTTTCCTTTTTTTTCCTTCCTGCAACATATTATTACTTAAAAATTTATTGTGTACAAATCACTATGCTAGGTACAATGGAGTTTGACAAAGATGGGTTAGATATGCTCCCTGATTTGAAGGAACTTAAATAGGAATCTTTTTTCCACAGGGATACTGTCTGCTTTCTACTCCAAAGCCCTATCATGATGTCACAGGTATGTGCTTCGAATTACCTATAGGTTTCCCTTTAAAGTCGGATTCCTCGCCAAGAGTAAAAAAAAAAAACCAAAAAACAATAAACAAGTATGTTTCTGTGTGGCTATTTATGCTTCAGCAATTCAAAGTGTAGGGTTTGCAAAAGTTTTTGATTTTTGGACCTATGATTTTGCAAAGAATCCATGGTGCCTATATTCCCAGAACATTTTGAAACAACGTGCTTTACTTTGCAATTATAGAAATAACTTCATCTGCAGACCACCACTAGGCATTTATTTCCTTTTTTTCTCCTCCCTGAATACTCTTAAGCAATCTTGCCTTTTAATTCATACACCGTAGAAGAACTTACTCACTTGAAATAAAAAGTGATTAATGACATAAATGGTCAATAAACATACTACAGTCATCCCTAGGGAAAGAACACGTTCAGCCCACTTTCCCTCCATTTTCCTCATTTGGAAAGATTGACGTACTGTGAAAGTCTAGTCAATAGTTGTTAGCATTTCTGAAAGCCAACCAAGTGAATTAGAGATACGTAGAATTCTTTGGCAGAATTTCAGAGTCTCTGATCCACTAAATAACATAGAGGTTATTGTAGCAAGACCTTGTTTAAGAGTCACGTCATTTTTCCCTCCTGGAAGACTTGCTTTCTTTAGCCATCCTTTTTTCTTTTTTTTTAAGAATGTAAGAACTTATTAAAATTGAAGTCAGTGTTGTAACACATGTTGGATTAGTCACGCCAAGCTTAGGGAAGCTGTATGATAGAATATGACAACTTCAGAAGGTTGACAAGAAATACAAAATGAAAGATCTGTCTTAAACTATTTTTAGCAGAAATAGGATAAAAAGATATTTACAAACATGGAACAAGTGTGACTGTGTTTTCTTCATTTTTTCAGCATGGATAATGTCCTTGTACCGTTAATTGTAAGGGTAACTAGAGTTAAGACCCACTGCTGGGCACAGATGGCTGGTTTGCATTTTGACTCTTTAGTAAGGGTACTGCTATTTATAGTAATTAATAATCCACATAATATGGTACTTCGCATTGTCATAACATGGAAGCCACCGCGAGGCGCTCCTATGAAGCTGCAAGCAGTTCCTGTGATTATTGTTATGAATGTCAAACTGTAAGATACATTCAATATAGACTAGTCAGTGTTTCTGAAACTTTAACGTGTACACAAATCACCCGATGGGATGTAGATTTGGGTTCAGTATCTTGGGGTGGGGCCTGGGAGTTGGTGTTCATAACAAGCTCCTAAGTAATGCTGATGCTGCTGGTCATCCTCGAAAAGAAAGGAAGTAGACCTTATGTGACCAAAGCCATACAAAGAGAGAAGAAATTCCCTGGAATAGCAAGACAGGGCTGTCTGGTGAATAAGCCCATCAGAAAAGGACTCATTAGGCAAATAAGTGTGGATTAGAAGAAGAGCGGGCCACTGCAGCTACTATCATTAATGCCCATCCAAGCCCTGTCTACTGCCCAGCGAATTTTGCTTCATACACCACACACACTCTGGTTCCATTGCCAAGACCATCTATATTGTGTAATGGTTGCATCAGGGTAACTCTAATGCAGTTAAACATTTTGTTTATTTGTTTTATCATCATCTGATTGTCTGCTCACTAGGAAATTTTTCAATTATAATTTATCCTCTCATGTTGGACTACTTAAGAAGAGAGAATAAGGTTAATGAAGTTTGAGTAATTAGATGAGATTTTCTCATTGAAAATTACTGACTTACAATAGGAAGAGAATATGCTGATACAAGAATGTTGGGTATTCCAATATCTCTGATTGTAAATTTTTTTAAAATTTATTTTACTTATTTTTGGCTGCGTTGGGTCTTTGTTGCTGTGCGCGGGCTTTCTCTAGTTGTGGCAAGTGGGGGCTACTTCTCGCTGCAGTGCGTGGGCCTCTCATTGCGGTGGCTTCTCTTGTTGCGGAGCACAGGCTCTAGATGTGCGGGCTTCAGGAGTTGTGGCTCGAGGGCTCTAGAGCACAGGCTCAGTGGTTGTGGTGCACGGGCTTAGCTGCTCTGTGGCATGTGGGATCTTCCCAGACCAGGGCTCGAACCCATGTCCCCTGCATTGGCAGGCAGATTCTTAACCACTGCACCACCAGGGAAGCCTCTGACTGTAAATTTTTATTGAAAATTATCACAATGGCATTTGGTCAGTATCACAGTCTTGGCTGATGTGGAATCATGCAAAATGGATCCACTCTGGGGTATGAAACAAGCAGTTCTTAGTCTGAAAAGCTGATAGTTGATCCTAGACCAAAATGGCTATAAACTTCATTTGGAAAAAAAAATTAGGATAGAAAACAGATTTTTGTTAAATGAGGTGAGGTGAAGAAATTTGTCCTATCAGATATTAAAATGCATTATGAAGATACAATAACCAAATATTCCAGTATCTATGTCACTATATACAACATATCTCAGTGTATAGAAAGTTAACTAAAAGTTTAAAAAAATGAATAGATAAAATATGACATTGTAAACTAAACAGAGAAAGATTGGGTAAGTATAGTAATGTAGGACAACTGGCAAATAATTTAAAAATAAACAGAATTAAATTCTTATTCCACATCTTATTCCATAATGGGTATTATATGAGTTAAATAATGAAATCATAAAAGTAATAGAAGGGGCTTCCCTAGTGGCGCAGTGGTTGAGAGTCTGCCTGCCGATGCAGGGGACACAGGTTTGTGCCCCGGTCCGGGAAGATCCCACATGCCGCGGAGCAGCTGGGCCTGTGACCCATGGCCGCTGAGCCTGCGTGTCCGGAGCCTGCGCTCCGCAACGGGAGAGGCCACAACAGTGAGAGGCCCGCGTACCACCCCCCCCAAAAAAAAAGTAATAGAAGGAAATACAGGTGAATACTTTTTATAATATTGATTACTAGGGAGGTCTTTCTAAGGAGGGCATCAGTGGCAAAACCATTAAGAATAAGATTAAGAGGGCTTCCCTGGTGGCGCAGTGGTTAAGAGTCCGCCTGCCGATGCAGGGAACACGGGTTCGTGCCCCGGTCCGGGAGGATCCCACATGCTGCAGAGCGGCTGGGCCAGTAAGACATGGCCGCTGAGCCTGTGCATCTGGAGCCTGTGCTCCGCAACGGGAGAGGCCACAGCAGTGAGAGGCCCTCGTACAGCAAAAAAAAAAAAAAAAAAAAAATAAGAATAAGATTAAGAGACACAACAACTTTAAAAATAAAGCACTTATGTGGCAACACTTTTACCTATGCTTCTGCTATACTTGCATTAAAGTGAATTAGTAATGACTCTATAAAGGGCTTTTATAAATCAAGTAGAAAAAGAGAATCAACCAGTAGGAAGAGAACCGAGGCACAAGAACAAGAAATTATCAAAGGAAATGAAAAAAACAAAACCTGAAGTGGTCAGTAAACACATTAAATTGTGTTCATTGTCAGATACAAAATGATTACTGAATAATTTGGAAGATATATCAAACTCTTAAAAAATGGGTAAGTGTTCATGCAACAACTCCAGTTCTAGTATGTGTCCAAGGATGTTAATGAAATGTTTGTAATAGTTGAATTTGAAAACAAATCTGAAGAAAATAAAAACATAGTGCAATTTGAAAAATTAAAATGTAGATATTCACAATAAAGGTCTCATATGAAGGTGTAGATTTATATATACTGATATGCAAATATACTCCTAATTTAACTTAAGTGAAAAAGTAGGCATTGTTAGACTTCCTTTATCATTTAAAACTTTGATTATTAGATCCAACAATCCCACTCCTGGGCATATATCTGGAAAAGATGAAAACTGTAATTTGAAAAGACACATGCACCCCAACGTTCATAGTAACACTATTTACAATAGCCAAGACATGGAAGCAAACTAAGTGTCCGCTGACAGATGAATGGATAAAGAAGATGTGCTATAAATATACAGAAGAATATTACTCAGCCATAAAAAAAGAATGAAATAATGTAATTTGCAGCAACATGAATGGACCTAGAGATTATCCTACTAAGTGAAGTAAGTCAGACCGAGAAAGACAAACATCATATGATATCACTTATATGTTGAATCTAAAAAAATGATAGAAATGAACTTATTTACAAAACAGAAACAAATTGACAGACATAGAAAACAAACTTATGGTTACCAAAGGGGAAAGGTGGGGGTAAATTAGAAATTTGGGATTAACAGATACACACTACTATATATGAAACAGATAAACAACATGGACCTACTGTATAGCACAGGGAATTATATTCAATATCTTATAATAACCTTTAATGGAAAAGAATCTGAAAATGAATATATATGTAAATATAAATACATATAACTGAATCACTTTGGTATACACCTGAAAGTAACACAACATTGTAAATCAACTATACTTGAATAATAATGAGTTAATTAAAAAGATAAAACCTTCATTATTAAATGTATATGCACGGTAAAAATCCTAGAAAAATATATCAAACTTTCAGAGGAATTTTAGCAGCCTGGTGGGATTATAGATAATTTTCATTTTCATATTTATGTACTTTCAGATTTTTTACAATAAATAGGCAAGAGCTTTATAATGTAAAATAGTAATGCTATTTCCATATTTGAGAATAACAGGAAATAATACCACTCCTCAGCGAATCCTTGGGAGGGTCTTTTCCTCCTTAGTAACATCTATCATTGCCATATTGCTGAAACCATGTTTATTTATTTATTTATATTTATTTTATTATTTTTTAAAATTTTTTGGCTGTATTGGGTCTTTGTTGCTGCACACAGCCTTTCTCTAGTTGCGGCGAGCGGGGTCTATTCTTCGTTGTGGTGCACGGGCTTCTCCTTGCGGTGGCTTCTGTTGCGGAGCACAGGCTCTAGGCGCGTGGTCTCCAGTAGCTGTGGCACGAGGGCTGAGTAGTTGTGGCTTGCGGGCTCTAGAGCGCAGGCTCAGTAGTTGTGGTGCACGGGCTTAGTTGCTCCGCAGCATGTGGGATCTTCCCGGACCAGGGCTCAAACTCGTGTCCCCTGCGTTGGCAGGCAGATTCTTAACCACTGCACCACCAGGGAAGCACCATGTTTATTTAGCACGGGCTTAGTTGCTCCGCAGCATGTGGGATCTTCCCGGACCAGGGCTCAAACTCGTGTCCCCTGCGTTGGCAGGCAGATTCTTAACCACTGCACCACCAGGGAAGCCCCATGTTTATTTAGAAGCTCTGTAAGCAGGTCATGGGTTTTGGTTATTTCACCACAGGAAGTTTGACTGGAAACCCAAATTATTTTTGTCCCAGATATAATGGAACATCTTACCATGTTTATGGTCACTTGCTGCATGAGGAGGTGGCATTGGAACCCCATGATGAGGGCAAAAATAAGAAATTTGTAGTGTAATCTTAGCAACAGCGTTCTGATTTCTGGTAACACTCTCTCATCTTTGCAATATTTTTTTCATTTACTCTTCTAAGTCCACCAAACATATCATATTTTAAATGTAGGTATATGCTCTTAGTTCAGCTGAGTAGACAAAGATCACTGTAAATCTCAATAGAGTAGATTCCCTGGGTGTTATGAGTTTAAGGAGAAAGACACAACTTGTGAGTGGGGAAAATGATGAAAATCTTTGTGAAAGAATACCATTTTATCTAGAGAGTAAAAGGATAATTTCAATAGAGACGGTAGGGAAAGTGGCATTTCCAGCCAGGGAAACAATAAGGTTACTAAAATTACGAGTGGTAACATATGACCCCAATATGGACTATAGGAAAATACTCACATGTCCCTAGACTGTGGGCTATGGAATTTGTGAGGAAAAACTAGAAAAGAATCCATCATAGAAAGTCTTAATTGGGAGGCAAGACATTTATTTAATAGGTTGCAAGAAGCAATAGAACTTTTTTAGAAAGCCTACAAAAATCATAACAGTTGCAATTTAGTGTGTAAAAAAACATGGATTGGACTGGAAAATGAACATTGTAGACAGAAAAGCCACTCAGGAATTATTGCATTAATAAAGATGAAATTGGGGCTAGAGAATGAAAATTAATTCTGGAATTGTTGCAGATGTAGGACCAAAACTATGACAGATGACTGGCTATGGCAGACAAGGGACAGAGTCCTCTCAAATAGGAGTATTTGGAAAGATAATGGAAATGGAAACTGGAAGAAGATTAGCATAGGGGGAAAAAGTTTGGTTTAAATTTGCTGAGTTACAGACTTATTCATGTATCTCAGAAGTGGCATCATTTTGGAGGTATAGACTATGGAGAGATGATGGACACCCAGATATAATTCTGGGTGTCTTCAGCAAATGGGCAATATTGAAGCATGAAAGAATGGAAGGATGCAGTAAAATTGGTGGATAGCTCTGAGAAAATAGAGAAGATCAAGGGTAGAACCTTAGAAAGGTAAGTATATTAAAGAAGTTTGAGGGGTAAATAGTGATAGGGATAAGGGGGCATATTTGCCTGTTTTATTCACTGCTGCATTCCCAATACCTGAAATTGTACCTGACTTATACAATGTCTTGATAAATATTGTTTAATTAATTAATGTATAAAAGAAAGGGTTTAAAGAAAAAGAGATTTGTGAAGAGTGTGGAATACTGCCTAGGAGGAAGAGAAGATGAAGTCTGTAGAGGAAAGTGTATTTTGAATTCAGGAGGTTGTTCCTGATCTTTGAGAGACCAGATTCAGAAGAAATGAGAATGGGCAGGATTAAGACCATTTGGTAAATCATTCTATTGTTTACACTCTAATATTCTGAGGATTTATTCTAACTTTTCAAACCAGAACTTTTTCTGTCTAAAATATCCAGGATATGGGCTATGTATGACAGAATTTTATTTTCTTTTTTTCAGAAGACTATTACCCTTGGAGCTTTATGTTTTACTGAAAAACAAACAAACAACTGCTAATTAATTAAATCCTAGGAACACAACATCAGTTCAACATACAATCCAAATACTAATTCAGTGTTTGGATAAAATGGGCTTTGTCCCAAATGCTTAAACATCGATTTTGCAAAGAACAATAAACAGCCACCATGAGTGATATATAGAGTTAATTATTTTCAGTTAGTTTCCCAAGCATTAAATTATGAGGCTCCTGCGTGTGTGTGTGTGTGTGTGTGTGTGTGTGTGTGTGTGTGTATCTGGAAGGTAGTGTTTGCGTAAGTCACAGCTTTTTGTCTATGTGCCAGATGACTGATGAATTTCAGACATCAGTGCAACGAATCTCTTTGAACAGAAGAGAAATTCATGTGGGAAATGCTCACACTCTGGGGGAAGGTAATTGCCTTCTAGTTTAAGAGATTTTATGTGTACCACTTAGGAGGGTGCTTTGCATTTCTTGTTTACTTACACATTTTGGTTAGCATCATTGCCTGAAAGTGCAACCTTTGGGTTCCCCAGAGAAAAGTAACAAAAGCATAGCACTGAGAAAAACACCAATTTACTCTGCAGGTACCAGCCAGCGGTATATTTACTTCATACCCTAAAATGAATGGGTACGTGGTACTTATTTTAAAGCGTATTTTATTTCAAGGCCACGGGATAGATTTTGTTAGACTGGACATTTTGTCAGTGCAAAATAGATGAAGAATATGTGTAAATCTTACAGACATTCACTCACAGTTAAAGGATGTCTTTGGTAGATGACTTATTTTGAATTATGCAACTTTTAAAAGTAACAGTTTCGAAATCTCAGCAGAGAAGAAAAAAAAGCTCTGCATTCAAACCTGTGACATTCTCTGTCTTTTACCCGCTGTGCGTCCACAGGCAAGCCACATAACCTCTGTGATATGCTCATCTACATAAAAAGTGAATATGGCAGAGTCATAGGTATAGAGTTCTACCAAGTATGGGTATTTGCAAAGATAATGGAAATACAAATTTAGGAAGAAGTTTAGCTTATGGGGGGAAAGCTGATAAATTCAGTGTAGATTCATTGTGTTATAAAAGTGTTGATGTATCCAAGTAGAGACATCCTTTTAGGGGTGGAGACTATGAAGGTTGTAAGGTTTCATACGAGAATTCAATAACAATTTATTCAGCACACACCACAATATATACAGACAGGTATTATGCTAAGGATTTTCTGCATTAACTTTACAATTACTGTATAAGGAAAGAATGGTTATAACTCCGTCAGTTTACTTATAAGAAAACTGAGGTTTGGAAAGAGTGACCTTGGATAAATGTCATGCAGATAAACTGAATTAGAGGTCAAACCAGAGGTGTCTGGCGCTAGGCTACTAGCCACAATGCATCCCCGCTTCCCAAACGCAACGATGCATGTGAAAGTGCTCTTTAAAGTAAGAGTACCACCAGAATCTAAAGTGACATATATACCTAATCAGCACATATTGTGCATGAAGACTGAGTTAGTACAATCATGATAAGTTCTAATATTTATTGCAGTCTTTCTGTGTGCTGTGCACTACTCTACATGCCTCCAGCTATTCACTCATTTAATCCATACAGGAACTTGACTGCAGGCAATCTGGTTTTAGAGTCAATACTTCCAACCAGCCACCCTCTCACCTCATCTGTGCGTTAGGATGATTCAACCGGCAGTAGAGATTTTCTCAACGGTGGAAAGGAACTTCTTTGAGAAACTTAGTTTTGTGAGTAGTTTTGTGTCTTACACGAGCAAGGGCTAGAGTGTGTAGTCAGATTTTCATAAAACAGAATATTCTTGCCATAACAAGCTGAGTTGTTTACTTGTTTTGGTTTGATCTTACTTTGAATTGACTAACTCTGATCACCAATTGACACGGGTCTTATGAAGGGAAACCGTAGCACATTCCAGGAAGAAATAAGCAGCAGAAGCCTTGCCTAACACCTGATAACCACTGAACTGAAGGAGCTGAAAGTCAAAGGGGTAGTTTCCTAGCATCTACCTTCATGATCTCACTGTGATCTTTACTACTTTTTACCTCACTTTCTTCCTCTTCTTCTTAGTTAACAAATAAAATACAGACTTTCTGCTACAAATAACAACAATCCTTGGTTTGTGCATTGTAGAGAACTTTAGGAACAACAGTATGCATTTTCTAAAAATATATATAGGCAGGTGTTTATTTTTTGGTCTTAAGGCATAGAATTGCCTAATATTTTAAATAAAGTATCTCTTTAGCTTAGGTCACAAACATTCATTCATTTATTCAATCATTCATTAATTCTTGTGTTAATTGAGACCTTACTGTGTTACTATGCACTAAACTAGTCAATAGGAATATTAAAATAAATGAATCTTGTCCTTCAAAATCTTATCTTGGTCCTTATTTCAAAATTATTAGTTTTGCTTCTGTTTTCCTATTTACTACTTTGTTTAAGTGCCATTATTATTTGGTGACTAGCAATTTAACATATATTACAATAAAATTATATCATATATAATATTACATATTATATATAGTATACATATTATATATATACTTGCTTTTACATTTTCTAGCCATATTTTCCATTAAGTTGGGAGTACCTGTGGATTCTTTTTCATTTTTTTGGAGAAATTTAGGTACTTCCTTCCTAAGTTTCAGCTGTTCTTAAACTGTTCTTTGTCTCACTCAATTTTTTGTCTTTTTAATAGATTAAATTCCAGTAGGTTTTTAACCTAGTCATCCTCTCCCCTCTGAGTACAGAAAAGGATGGTACTTTCTCCAGGAGGCTAACGCTGCTCGTTGATAATAAACAATAAACTTGTAAAATTTATTAGGCAGAAAAGAAAGCAAATGCCTGAAAATACTGTGCAACTCCAAAAACTGGACTCTACCTTAACCTGCCCTATTAAGGGTATAAGATTTTTCGTTTGTTTGTTTTATTAAACTCATTAGCATTGAAATTTTGAGCAGTTTGAAATCAGCAGTGAATCAAGGATGGGATTTAGGAATTCCTTGCTCTTATTTCATGAGTGGGGAGGATACTCAGGGTCCTGACAAAGCATGTGCCTGCATGGGAGACACTCAGCTGTGAACTTGGAGAATTGTTTCCACTCTAATGCTCAGGCATTATAAAATCCATAACTTCTATGACTATTTTGAGGTAGTAGTACTTAGGAGCATCTGCAAAATTTGCCACGATTTACAGAGCTTTAAAAGCTAATGTTTCACAAACTAATCACTTCAGAGGTGCACGTTTTCCTTTTCTGAACACAAACTAATCATGGAAGATTTTGCATTTCTATTGCCTCTTGCTCCCTTCTGCTTTTCCAGCTTGTGAAAGAAAAATTGCCTGGGATGCACTAATGTACCTGGTGACCCAGTTCTGTTCTTCAGGTAGAGATATTGGTGCTTCTTTAAAATGACCGATAGACACAATGTTTGCCAAACTAATTTAGTAGTTAACTTGACTTTTGAGACAGCTGTCGCCAATAGCGATGGGAGTAAAAAATGAGGAAAAAGCTATGATTACTTTACTGTTGGTTTAGGAGCAACAGTAACATTAATAAAGCAAATGGAGCAATTAGAAGACATATATGGCACTGATTATTTTCTGAGACAAGGTCGAATTAAAGGAGAAACATCTAAACAAAGGCTTAGATGGAACAGAAATAGCCTACAGACTTTGAAAAATATTACACAACATCTATGTTATTTTAAAAAATGCCAACCTGCCTTACAGGAATAGGGATTGTTAGAAGTGGAGGGGTCTTCCGGACCACTGAGAGCAATCTTAGAAGAGGGAATAAATAATGAGTTAAAGGATCTGATACTGACCAGGGTTCTTGGCCTTCCCCAAGCAATAGAAATTGACTAGAGGCCAGACAAGAAATTCAGGCAAGACTTTATTGGGGCCCCTACAGTCGCAGGAGGGAGTGAAAACAAGTAACAGGTTCCCTTGCTCGCGCTCCCCAAGGCAGGGCGAGCTGGTTCCTTATATGGGGTGAGGGTGGGGGTGTATTCAGGGGTTGGGCTGGAGGGGTGGCTTAGGTGTTTTGCCCACCCCTCAAGTGGTGTGCATGCAGCGGGCATGCACAGTACCCTGCTTTCATTCCTGATACCCTGTTTTTGCTCCTGGCTCTTCAAAGGTGGCAGTTCGGTTTTTGAGCCTTTTTGTATCTTTTTGTGCAGTATTTGCCCCAACTGTGCATGCACACAGTTATTTTTAGTGCCATATAGTTTCTTTGTATTTTGTTGCTGGAGGACAGGTTTGTCCAGGTGCAAGCATTGCAGCACTGCAGCAAAAGGTCCCAGGTCCCAACCTGTCTCAGATCTGCTCTCCCTCACAGTAACCAAGCAGGAAGAACTCAAGTCTCTGGATTCTCAGGTTGATGGTCTCTTCACACTTAGATGTTAATGGTTCCAAGGTTAAGACTCCTACAACTAACATCTACCAAGTGTCAAAATGAACCCATTTTGGTTATTTATAAAATTATAATAATAATGCCAGCCTCTTGGGCAGACAAATGCTTATAAAGGGAAAGACATCAAACACTGTTAACTTTAGGAATTAATAATAATGGACTTTTTGGTCATGCAAGTGGCTATTACAGATGCACTGGAGCTACAGGCACATTTAGACAGCCTGGAAGTGAGTGAGAGGAGGGATTGCTTATGCAGCCTGGCTTCCGCTACCCAGTGGAAGCCCAGCACTTGCTGCTAGTAAGTGTAGACCTCCTGCCTGATCCTGTATTGCTTCCTTTTTGTAGCTCAACTGGGACTTATCTGGAGTCCACTGAATGGGTAAAGTGCCCCAGACTGTATTAAATTATTTTCAGTGTTGCTGTTAACATGGGGAAAGTTAGCCACAATTAAGTTAACCCAACTCAGGCCAAGGTGGGCCTGCTATAATGAAGTCTCTGAATTATCTGAAATTACTAAATTCAGTAGTATGCGCTCTACATTGAAGAGAAAATGTAGTTTTCCCCTAGACATGGAGACATGAATATTAGACTAATGAAAACCAGGGGAATTCTGGCCCTGATTTCAAACACAAATCAGTATGTTTGGTTATTGTGAGTTTTGTATGTAAGTTTTAACTACCTTGTGAAATTCTAGAAAGGTGGACTACTATAATTTATTCTATTTGCCACAATGTATGAATAAAACACTATTTTATGAACATTGTAAGTAGGGGTAAAAATACAAAGTCCCAAATGTCAAATAATCAAAATGAGTACATAATATATGACTTGATTTAGAAATGATTATGATGAATGGACTACAGAAATAACACTTGAGGAGAAAGTAAGGCTTAAGGCATGATAAGAGGAAGGTATAAGATGCGTACAATAACAAAACAAAACAAACAACCACACAAGTCAACCTGGCTTATACAAAATTAATTTGGAACCCAGAGAATTGGTCCGTTTGATTTACTTTCTGCAAACCTAAATCTATTCAACACCTTTGTGCTGTTTATTTTTAACCAATCTAAGTAATTATACTGTATTCTACTCTAGGTGGATTAATCATGCTCAAATAAACATAACTCAAGCAGAATATACATTAACTGGGAGCAAAGCAAACTCATACTCATCTATTTTTTAATATTCTCTATATTATTAAGGATACTTTTTGCCTTTTCATCTTCTATGAGAGTATATATTTCCAGACGTGTAAGGCCATTATTAAAAAAAACTCATCTATATATAACATTTACTAACATTAAAATGAAGCTGAATTGGTCAGGCATATCTTTGAAAGCAAGGTTATGTTTCTTGGAGCCTCATGTGTAAATAAGACATAATACATTACTGATAAAATTTAAACTTTGATCTTTTTCTGACAAAATAATCTTTTAATTAATATTTTATTAATATTTTAATGAATATTTAACCTGTAAAGACGTGGGGAATTAATAAGAAAGACAAATAAAATAATACTTAAAAGAAATATACACATATATAAATACCATAAGATATTTCTAAGTACCACAGTACATCATACCGCTGGTGCTTTCCAGACATAAAATCTTACCATGTTTCTTCGGTACATCAAAATTAAAGAAACAGTGGGTACATCAAAATTAAAGAAACAGTGGGTACCTACAAAACTGTGTGACAATGAGAGGGAACAAAGGTAAAGGTTTTAAAATTTTAATGAATCATTCCGTGTACAAAGATAAAATTTATTAGCTTTTAATGAAATGACCAAGAACCAACTACGTTATATTTACTGTGTTAAGTCCTGATATAGGACAGTGTGCAAACACAGACACTGTCCAGGCTGCTGTGGAATTTATAGTAGGGTAGATGAACAAGCACGACATCGTCATTCATATAAAAGTAAAACTACAGCTGGGAAAAGCGGTATGACAATGAAGGGCAAGGTTCTTTGAAAGCACATGGTACGAAGAAATTGACCTAGTTAGATTGTAGAAGGCTTCCCTGAGGAAATGATAATTGAATGGAGACATGAAAAGTTCAAGTGAATTAGGGGAAGCTGGCTGGTGAATGGTATTTTAAGAGCAGGAACTGAACTGATAAGTTCAACACCAGAAGGAAGCAAGGTTAATTAGAAGAACTGAAAAAGTTGCATGTGCTTGTATCACAGAGAGAGGGAAGGAGCTTTTTATGAAGGAAGGCAAGAGGGAGATGGGGACAAGGCTGTACAAGGTCCCGGTGGCTATGTTAACGATTTTAGTGTTTGTCCTAAGACATTGGGAATCCCTGGAAAGGTTTTAGTAGCGGGTGAACAGATTTGCATTTTAATCTGGATTCAGTCCAGTAATAGGTCAAGGTAAAAACAACAGAAGAAATAGGGGGATCAATGTGTCTATTGTAGTAGTCTAGGTAAAAATAATGTTGTCTCGGCAAAGAAAATGCAAACCACCTGGATTTGTTGATGGATTAGATGTGAGTTGGGGCGTCAGGAAGTGTCACAAGTAGCTTCCTGTTTTCTAGTTTTTTAATCTGCCTTTCTAGGAAACACATAGAAGAGACGTACTATGCCTTAGGCAACCCAGGCTTCTTCTCACTTGATTCTAAAATACCTGGTGTCAAAGAGGATAAAAATCTCGTTTTGGGCTTCCCTGGTGGCACAGTGGTTGGGGGTCTGCCTGCTGATGCGGGGGACACGGGTTCGTCCCCCGGTCCGGGAAGATCCCACATGCCGCGGAGCGGCTGGGCCCGTGAGCCATGGCCGCTGAGCCTGCGCGTCTGGAGCCTGTGCTCCGCAACGGGAGAGGCCACAACAGTGAGAGGCCCGCATACAGCAAAAAAAAAAAAAAAAAAAA
>NC_041231.1:18231198-18242437 GCF_002837175.3 Physeter macrocephalus
TAAAAAAAAAAAAAAAAAAAGGAAATACAAGTATTAGCAATTTGGAGAAATAGCTGTTAAGAATGTACAATGGGGGCTTCCCTGGTGGTGCAGTGGTTGAGAGTCTGCCTGCCGATGCAGGGAACATGGGTTCGTGCCCTGGTCCGGGAGGATCCCACATGCCGTGGAGCGGCTGGGCCCGTGGGCCATGGCCGCTGAGCCTGCGCGTCCGAGGCCACAACAGTGAGAGGCCAGAGGCCAGCATACAGCAAAAAAAAAAAAAAAAAAAAATCTCGTTTCAAGGTTAATCTACTTTTAACATCTTTCGGAAGTGGTATTTCTATTGCTGTCTGGGCCAAATTATATCTTTTTACAATACAATTAAAAATTGTTCCACAAGCATCTTTTTTGCGGTACGCGGGCCTCTCACTGTTGTGGCCTCTCCCGTTGCGGAGCGCAGGCTCCAGACGCGCAGGCTCAGCGGCCATGGCTCACGGGCCCAGCCGCTCCGCGGCATGTGGGATCTTCCCGGACTGGGGCACAAACCCGCGTCCCCTGCACCGGCAGGCGGACTCTCAACCACTGTGCCACCAGGGAAGCCCGACAAGCATCTTTTAAAAAATGAAAATTGTTAAAACTTACTGAATCCTCGGCAAGTGGCTGGTTATCCAAAACAGCATTTAAATTGAAAAAATTTTAATACATGTTTTTGAATAAATTAATACAAACATATCTAGAATGCTGGAAGTAAATTAGCAATCATTTATATAGTATGTTGGTATACATCTTACAGCATTTTGTTTTACTCTGTTGCACTGTTTTCAAATTTTTTACTTTCTTGTCTTGATACTGCCATGAAAATTTATCTTTTACTTATACTCTATCTTGTGGGAATTAAAAAAAAAAGTCACTGTATAATTCTTGGAATACTCTGAAGTCCTTCAAGTGAGGCTCTGCTATACCACTGGGATACTCTAGGTAATTGGCATTATTTTAAACCTACTTTATCGGAGCAGCACAGGAGCTAATATATTTTTCCAGTGCCAATTCTTCCATGCTACATCCTGGTAGAAAAGTGATCTGGAAAACTACAAAGGGCCCAGTAAAAACTCTCTTGTTCTATGTATATAAAGCATATATATTTGCTAAAGCTATGTTCAAAATGAGTAGAAGAAAGTGTTAGAAGATGAGAAATATACACGAAAATGATTTCAATTTTTTTCTCTTATATTTACAGTTCCCAGTCAATAACTAACTTGTATGAGGTTAAACCCTCTTCTATGTTCTTATCTACAGAATGGATACAAGAACACGCAGCCTGACTACTCTTCGGTCTGTAGTACAGTTCAAATAGAATATAACTTGCATAGGATTGGACAAAAGCATAATATATATATATATATTTCATCAGTCCTCATTCCCCTCTGTTGGGCTGCCATAACAAAATACCACAAAGTGGGTATCTTAAACAAGAGGAATTTATTTCTCAGTTGTGGAGGCTGGAGGGCCAAGATCAAAATGTCAGCAAGGTTGGCTCCTCTTGAGGCCTCTCTCTTTGGCTTGCAGATGTTGGATTTCTCACTGTGTCCTCACATGAGCTTTCCTCTGTGTTGCCTCCCTGATGACTCTTACAAACACACCAGTGGTATTGGGTTAGGGCCTCACCATTATGATATCTACTGCCTCTTTAAAGGCCCATTTCCAAAGCAGACACATTGGGGGTTAAGGATTCAACATATGGATTGGGGGTCTGGAAGGGGCAAAATTTAGTACATAAACACCCTCTTTGATATTCATATTGTTCAGTGTGTACTCTACATTCAAGCATATAAGCATCACATATTTCCCCCATGCACTGATTATAAGAAAGTCTTAAAACTTATGTATTGCTGAATGAAGGCAAGTGTATACTAAGGTTTATTTCTCTTCCTTTGTCTTTCTAAAGAAGTAGGGGGAACTATCTAAGGGAGACTTGCAATGGAGATACAGCTGCTCATTTAGTTTTCTACAGAGCCAAACACACTAGGACACACTATTTCTACGTATCTTTGAGAAATAAGGCAGGTGTGTTACAATTAAATGTCTGGGAAAAAATGTACCCAGAAAGAATAACACAGCAAGAACTCTGCTGAATCCATGCCAGTGAACTGCTCTTCTTTTTCCCATGTTTCAATGATTGTATATTTAGAGTAGACCATATGAAATTCTATATTTATTAATGGTACACAGAGTACAATGTAATAAACTTAGAATTATTCTTTTGTTCTAGGGTAATTTCAGTAAAGTGGCACATTATAATTATAGACAACCTATAGTGTTGCTATAGTTTAGAAAATGTTCTCTTTTTTAAAATCATATAATTGTACAGTTTTTATGTTGGAGAAGGAAAATTATTGATACTTTTCCTCTACTTCAACTAAAGAACACGTGCGGTATCACACCTAATGTGGGTTTCTTCCAGATGGTCCCTATGTTTTCACATTTTTATCCAGCCTTAGAATCTCCACATGACTGCACACTGGCTTGGAATCCCACAAGTTATAAACATCTAGGGCATGAACAAGATGATCTATTAAGAGCGAATCAGGATGCAGATTTTGTAACTGGCATTGAATAGCAAAAGAAAGTCTTGAACAGTGGCAAAGAACCAGGTCATCTTTTGAATGACAGACTGATTTATATAACCATATTCCAGAAGAAGATTTAAGGTAGCTTACAAGGATACATAAAGTATAACAAGATATTTTAAAAGGCAAAGGTGGAAGGGAAATAAGAAAACACAGATGAGTAGAGAAAAATGAAATGAGACTAAGAAAATGGCATGTTATGCTCATTTTTCCACTTGCATCAGCATGCAAATTTGAGCTAAGCTTTCCAGCAGCCTAACTGGAAGAGGGAGACACAGTCAGTCATATAGTTCATAGTCTCCAAAAGATAAACCAAGCCAATTAAGCTTAGAAGAAGCACAATTATTCTTCGCACTAAAATTAGAAATTTCTTCCGTGGATACTCATGAAAGAGGCAATGTATGACTTGGCAACATTCTGTTAAGAATTTATTAAACATCTTCCATTTCAGCTAGACTATGTCAAGAAAATCCACTAAAGAGAGAATTGTTTGCTTTTTCAGGGAGCTTAAGATACTATTTTTCACATGTATAACCTGTTTTATACCTATTGTCTCAACATAATTATTCATAATACCAAATACACTCTTGAAAATGTCCCAGTTAGGATAATAGATTACATGCTTACTCTAGTTAAAAATTAAGTGTTTTCTATTTTATGGCAAGGTAGATGTGACCAAGTTACTTCACTTTTTGAGACTTCAAACTCCTCACATCTAGTATGGATGGTACAGAGAATAACTGTCATTTAAAATTTTTTCTCAGTGTATTGGTTTTCTAGAACTGCCATTACAAACTTCCACAGACTGGGTGGATTAAATGACAGAAGTTAATTTTCTCACAGTTCTGGAGGCTAGAAGTCTGACATCAGGGTTAGGAAGGACTAGTGTCTTCTGAGGGCCTCTCCCCTTAGCATGTAGATAGATGGCTTTCTTCTCCCTGTGCCTTCACATGTTCTTTCCTCTGTGCACGTCTATACTCTAATCTCTTCTTTTACAGACACCATTCAGATGGGTTAGGGCCCACCTGTATGACCTCACTGTACGTTAATTACCTCTTTAAATACCTTACCTTCAAATACAGTCATATTCTGAGGTACTGAGGGTTAGGGTTTTAACCTAGGAATTTGGGAGAGAAATCAATTCAGCCTATAATACCTAGCAAATGTATTTATTTTCTCACTGTTGCTTAAGAATATTTTATATCAAATTTCAAATGGAGGGTCATAACGAAGTTACATGCATCACTTTCCCATTATTTTTACAGAGCACATACAGTTTCTGCTAAGGTTCTGAATAAAATTAGAGGGGTGGTGAAATTTGCTCCATCTTTCTTTAAATACTTGGTTCTAGTGTAGAAGGGCCAGATGCAAACAGGTTTCAGCTTTAATGCCATTATCTTTGTATCCTACATATTTCTTAGAATACTTTCTAATCTATAGTACACTACTCCATTTCCCAAACATGCTTTACTCATTCATATCTCTTTTTCCCCCTTAACTTAAAAGTTTTTCCACACCTATAGAAATATCACATATGCTTCAAATTCAAAATTAAGACGCTTCCTTGACTCAACCCTCTGTAATTAGTTGACCTTTCTTCTGCCTTGTATTATAGTTAGCTGTGTTTTTATAATATCCTTACTAGACTGTAATTTCATGGAGATAAAGGTTGTATCTTTTTTTACTTTTACATTGCCACTCTCTGATCCATCCCCCTTTCCCAATTTTTCTCCTTAACCCTGGATAAGTATCATAGTTTTTAATGTTCAGCCTCAGGCCCAATGTATGGTTACTGATTAAAGTGACCAAAAACAGGCATTTGCTTTCTACATATTAAATCTAGCATTGCCTCACTGCAAGGTAAACATCATGTTCTCCATGACCCATGGTGGCTTTTTTTCAGTCCCTGGAAAACTCAAAATTCATTTACACTTCAAGACCTTGCATTTGTGATTTCCTCAGCCTGGAATGCATTCCTCTTAGCATTTCACCCTAATTTTAATCCAGGTCTCAGTTCAATTGTTATATCTTCATTAGTCTGTTCCTAATCCCCTTATTTAAAATTGTTTTTCTGTTAACACATCAGTCTGATTTATTATTTCAGAGTATTTATTACTACTTGAATTTATTTATTTATTTACATTTATATACTAGAATGCAAGCTCCAAGAGGGCAGGAAACTATCTTTTTATTAGTTTATCTCCATTGTTGAAAACAGTATATTACAGGAACTCAAAAAATGTTTGATGAGTGAATGAATCAAAGAAGCTTATATTTCATGCTATTGTGCACCTCAGTAAAGAAGATATATCCTTCTATTTTTATTTCATTTTGATGAAAAACGTGTTGTCAAAGTAACAATGGTATATATTTTATTTAATTAATGAAGATCATGTCCATGCAAGCAAGATAAAAAACTGATAATACTTTCATGAACATGCATCTTAATACTCTGAATTACCCTCATGACTATGAAATAATTGCCTGCTTACTATTTGTGTGTGTGTGTGTCTGCCTGTGTGTATGTGTTTCATTGAAAAATACTTATACACCCAAAGCACAAGCAACAACAACAAAAAACAGACACATCGGACTTCATCCAAATTTAAACTTTTGTGCATCAAATGACGTTATTTAAAAAGTGAAAATAGAGCTTGTAGAATGGGAGAACATATTTGAAAATTATATATTTGACTACAGGTCTAATCTCTAATAAATATAAAGGACACTTAAAACTCATCAGTAAAAAGACAACCTAATTAAAAAAATGGGCAAAGTAGTTTAATTAGACATTTCTCGGAGGATATGAAAACGGCTAACAAGAACATGAAAAGATTCTTAACATTATTGGTCCTCACGGAAATCCAATCAAAACAACAATGATGTACCACTCCATAACCACTAGTAGGGAAATAAAAATAAAAATAATAATAATAATAATTTTAAAAATGAATAATAAGTGTTGGCAAGGAAGTCGACAAATTGGAAGCCTCATACATTGCTGGTGCGACGGTAGAATGGTTCAGCCACTGTAAAAAACAGTTTGGCAGATTCTTCAAAAAGTTACACATAGAATTATCATATGACCTCATGATTCTATTCTTAGGTATATACCCAAAAAAGTTGAAAAAAGGTACTCAAACAAGTACATGTACATTTTTAACAGCACCTTTTACAATTATTATAAGGCGGAAACAGCCCAAATGCCTTTAATGAATGAACTTCAAAAACATTATTCTAAGTGAAAGAAACCAGACACCAAAGGTCACATGTAATATGATTCCATTTGTATGAAATATTCAGAATATATAAATTGAGAGAGACAGAATACAGATTGGCGGTTGCTGGGAACTAGAGGAAGAAGAGGTTGGGAAAAACTTCTTAATGTATAAAAGATTTTACATTGGAGCGATGACTGTTTTGGAATTTGTTAAAGGTGGCAGTTGCACAACATTGTGAATACACTAAATGCCATTGAATTGTTGACTTTAAAATAGTTAATTTTAGGTTATGTGAAATTCACCTCAATAAATTATTGTCAAAACTTATGGTTCTTGTTCCTCTGGACAGCAATATTTAATTTGGTTGATAAAAACATTGAATAAGTCTCTTAAAAATAAATAAAATGTAGGATAAGAAATTTATTGTATATACTGCTTATGTAAAAATATATATTGCTTAAACAGTACACCACCAGTCAGAGCCAGCTGTCTGCTTGTCTTTAGAGAGTGAGAATGTTCTTTCCTTTTTAGGCTGAGAGAAGATTTACTGTACTACAAAGAGACTTGCCAATTTAATTTCTTATCTCAACCTTCAGTAACCACAGCATTCCCTGTTGGACAATATTCGAAATTCATAATAGGTACATTAGGATATTCAACATGATTTTCTTGATCAGGAAGTATTCAAAAGAGGCATTTACAATTAATTATTGAATTCTTCTAACTAGGTATTCTTTGGATCATTAAAGAAGCAATCCTATCAGCTGTACCAAGGTATCCCATGGAGACTCACAGGAACTAGTACATAGTGAGACTGGACGTCATTCTGAGGTAGAGACCTGGAAGGCAGATTCAGCTTTGAATTCTGGGCTATGGCCACCTCAGCCTATTGTCCTGAACTGCCATCATCACATATGCTCTGAGAATAACAGGTGAAGAGGATAGACAGCTCAGTCATTTCTGGGCCTGTGGTCTCCATAAGGAGACATCTATAGTGAACCTCACATATTTCATTTCTTTTGTGGTTAAACAGTTGAATTATGTCTCCTCAAGATTTATATGTTGAAGTCCTAACCCCTAGCTTCTCATAATGTGACCTTGTTTGGAGATAGTTTCTTTGCAGAGGTAGTCAAGTTAAAGTGAGTTCATTAGAGTGAGCCCTAATCCAGTGTAACTCAGGTCCTTGTAAAAAGGGGAAAATTGGACACACAGATAAGCATAGAGGAAAGATAATGTGAAAAGACATGGATAAAAGATGGTCATACACAAGTCAATGAAAGGGGCCTAGAACAGATCCTTCCTTTGCTCACAGCCCTCAGAAGGAACCAATCTTGTGGACACATCGATCTTGACTGCTAGTCACCAGAACTGTGAGTCAATAAATCTCTGTTGTTTAAGCCACCCAGTTTGTGGTATTTTGATATGGCAGCCCTAGCAAACTAATACAATTCTAAACCCTGGTCTCCTTTGCCCGTTTTTCCCAGAGACACTGGGGGAAGAAACCCCTAAACTTAAATATTCATTTTCTTAGTCCTCATTATGTGAGAGGAGACAGCATTGGTCAATAATGATTAATTTCTACTGAAAAGATACAAATATAAATTTAACTTCTTCAGGAAAATTAAATGGAAAGCCTTTGGGGAAAGCTTTATGGAAAACTTTAGCTTTCCTAACAAAAAGAACACATGTGACTAGCCTCTGTCCTTTCTTTTTTTTTTTTTGAATTTTTGAATTTTATTTTATTTATTTTTTAATACAGCAGGTTCTTATTAGTTATCCATTTTATACATTTTATTGTATATATGTCAATCCCAATCTCTCAATTCATCACACCACCACCCCACCCCCTGCCACTTTCCCCCCCTTGGTGTCCATGTATTTGTTCTCTACATCTGTGTCTCTATTTCTGCCCTTCAAACCAGTTCATCTGTACCATTTTTCTAGGTTCCACATATATGCGTTAATATAGATATTTGTTTTTCTCTTTCTGACTTACTTCACTCTGTAGGACAGTCTCCAAATGCATTGACGTCTCTACAAATGACCCAATTTCGTTCCATTTTATGGCCGAGTAATAGTCCATTGTATATATGTACCACTTCTTTATCCATTCCTCTGTTGATGGGCATTTAGGTTGCTTCCATGACCTGGCTATTGTAAATAGTGCTGCAGTGAACATTGGGTGCAAGTGTCTTTTTGAATTATGGTTTTCTCTGGGTATATGCCCAGTAGTGGGATTGCTAGGTCATATGGTAAATCTATTTGTAGATTTTTAAGGAACCTACATACTATTCTCCATAGTGGCTGTATCAATTTACATTCCCACCAACAGTGCAAGAGGGTTACCTTTTTTCCATACCCTCTCCAGCATTTGTTGTTTGTAGATTTTCTGATGATGCCCATTCTAACTGGTGTGAGGTGATACCTCATTGTAGTTTTGATTTGCATTTCTCTAATAATTAGTGTGGTTGAGCAGATTTTTATGTGCTTCCTGGCCATCTGCATGTTTTCTTTGGAGAAATGTCTATTTAGGTCTTCTGCCCATTCTTTGATGGGGTTGTTTGTTTTTTTAATATTGAGCTGCATCAGCTGTTTATATGTTTTGGAGATTAATCCTTTGTCGGTTGATTTGTTTGCAAATATTTTCTCCCATTTTAAGGGTTGTCTTTTCATCTTGTTTATGGTTTCCTTTGCTGTGCAAAAGCTTTTAAGTTTCATTAGGTCCCATTTGTTTATTTTTGTTTTTCTTTCCATTTCTCTAGGAGGTGGATCAAAAAAGATCTTGCTGTGATTTATGTCAGAGTGTTCTTCCTATGTTTTCCTCTAAGAGTTTGAACGTGTCCGGTCTTATACTTAGGTCTCTAATCCATTTTGAGTTTATTTTTGCGTAAGGTGTTAGGGAGTGTTCTAATTTCATTCTTTTACATGTAGCTGTCCAGTTTACCCAGCATCACTTATTGAAGAGACTGTCCTTTCTCCATTGTATACCCTTGCCTCCTCTGCCATAGATTAGTTGACCATAAGTGTGTGCGTTAATCTCTGGGCTTTCTATCCTGTTCCATTGATCTATGTTTCTGTTTTTGTGCCAGTACCATACTGTCTTGATTACTGTAGCTTTGTAATATAGTCTGAAGTCAGGTAGTCTGATTCCTCTAGCTCCGTGTTTTTCCCTCAAGACTGCTTTGGCTATTTGGGGTCTTTTGTGTCTCCATGCATTAATTTTGTATCCTGCAACTTTATCAAATTCATTGATTAGCTCTAGTAGTTTTCTGGTGGCATCTTTAGCATTCTTTATGTATAGTATCATGTCATCTGCAAACAGTGAGTTTTACTTCTCCTTTTCCTATTGAATTCCTTTTATTTCCTTTTCTTCTCTGATTGCCGTGGCTAGGACTTCCAAAACTATGTTGAATAATAGTGGCGGGAGTGGACATCCTTGTCTTTTTCCTGATCTTAGAGGAAATGCTTACAGTTTTTCACCATTGAGAATGATGTTTGCTGTGGGTTTGTCACATATGGCCTTTATTATGTTGAGGTAGTTTCCCTCTATGCACACTTTCTGGGGACTTTTTATCATAAATTGGTGTTGAATTTTGTCAAAAGCTTTTTCTGCATCTATTGAGAAGATCATATGGTTTTTATTCTTCAATTTGTTAATATGGTGTATCATATTGATTGAGTTGCATATTTGACATATCATATGGTTTTTCTCCTTCAATTTGTTAATATGGTGCATCACATTGATTGTTTTGTGTATATTGAAGAAACCTTGCATCGCTGGGATAAATTCCACTTGATCATGGTGTATGATCCTTTTAGTGTACTGCTGGATTCTGATTGCTAGTATTTTGTTCAGTTTTCTTGCATCTATATTCTCAGTGATATTGGTCTGTAATTTTCTTTTTTTTGTGGTATCTGGCTTTGGTATCAGGGTGATGGTGGCCTCAAAGAATGAGTTTGGGAGTGTTCCTTCCTCTGCAATTTTTTGGAAGAGTTTGAGAGGATGGGTGTTAGCTCTTCTCTTAACGTTTTATGGAATTCACCTGTGAAGCCATCTGGTCCTGGGCTTTTGTTTGTTTGAAGATTTTTAATCACAGGGTCAATTTCATTACTTGTGATTGGTCTGTTCATATTTTCTATTTCTTCCTGGTTCAGTCTTAGAAGACTATACCTTTCTAAGAATTTTTCCATTTATTCCAAGTTGTCCATTTTATTGGCATAGAGTTGCTTGTAGTAGTGTTTTAGGATGCTTGTGTTTCTGCATTGTCTGCTGTAACTTCTTTTTCATTTCTAATTTTGTTGATTTGAGCCCTCTCCCTCTTTTTCTTGATGAGTCTGGCTAATGTTTTATCAAATTTGTTTATCTTCTCAAGGAACCATCTTTTAGTTTTATTGATATTTGCTATTGTTTTCTTTGTTTCTATTTCATTTATTTCTGCTCTGATCTTTATGATTTCTTTCCCTTACTAACTTTGGGTTTTGTTTGTGCTTCTTTCTCTAGTTCCTTTAAGTGTAAGGTTAGATTGTTTATTTGAGATTTTTCTTGTTTCTTGAGGTAGGCTTGTATAGCTATAAACTTCCCTCTTTGAACTGCTTTTGCTGCATCCCATAGGTTTTGGATCGTCACGTTTTCATTGTCATTTGTCTCTAGGTATTTTTAAAAAATTCCTCTTTGATTTCTTCAGTGATCTCTTGGTTATTTAGTAACATATTGTTTAGCTTCCATGTGTTTGTGTTTTTTAGGTATTTTTCCCTGTAATTCATTTCTAATCTCATAGCGTTGTGGTCAGAAAAGATGCTTGATATGATTTCAATTTTCCTCAATTTACTGAGGCTTGATTTGTGACCCAAGATGTGATCTATCCTAGAGAATGTTCCATGTGCACTTGAGAAGGAAGTGTAATTGCTGTTTTTGGATGGAATGTCCTATAAATACCAATTAAATCTATCTGGTCTATTGTCTCATTTAAAGCTTGTGTTTCCTTATTAATTTTCTGTTTGGATGATCTGTTCATTGGTGTAAGTGAGGTGTTAAAGTCCCCCACTATTATTGTGTTACTATCGATTTCCTCTTTTATAGCTGTTAGCCATTGCCTTATGTACTGAGGTGCTGTTATGTTGGGTGCATATATATTTATAATTGTTATATCTTCTTCTTGGATTGATCCCTTGTTCATTATGTAGTGTCCTTTCTTGTCTCTCATAACATTTTTTATTTTAAAGTCTATTTTTTCTGATATGAGTATTGCTACTCCAGCTTTCTTTTGATTTCCATTTGCATGGAATATCTTTTTCCATCCCCTCACTTTCAGTCTGTATGTGTCCCTAGGTCTGAAGTGGGTCTCTTGTAGACAGCATATAGATGGGTCTTGTTTTGGTATCCATTCAGCAAGCCTGTGTCTTTTGGTTGGA
>NC_041231.1:18242478-18243035 GCF_002837175.3 Physeter macrocephalus
CTCTTGTGTTTCCCACTTAGAGAAGTTCCTTTAGCATTTGTTGTAGAGCTGGTTTGGTGGTGCTGAATTCTCTTAGCTTTTGCTTGTCTGTAAAGCTTTTGATTTCTCCATTGAATCTGAATGAGGTCCTTGCCGGGTAGAGTAATCTTGGTTGTAGGTTCTTCCCTTCTATCACTTTAAATGTATCACGCCACTCCCTTCTGGCTTGTAGTTTCTGCTGAGAAATCAGCTGTTAACCTTACGGGAGTTCCTTGTATGTTATGTGCCATTTTTCCATTGTGACTTTCAACAATTTTTCTTTGTCTTTATTTTTTGTCAATTTGATTACTATGTGTTTTGGCGTGTTTCTCCTTGGGTTTATCCTGCCTGGGACTCTCTGCGCTTCCTGGACTTGGGTGGCTATTTCCTTTCCCCTGTTAGGGAAGTTTTCGACTATAATCTCTTCAAATATTTTCTCAGGTCCTTTCTCTCTCTTCTCCCTCTGGGGCCCCTATAATGCGAATGTTGTTGCGTTTAATGCTGTCCCAGAGGTCTCTTAGGCTGTCTTCATTTCTTTT
>NC_041231.1:18243213-18264259 GCF_002837175.3 Physeter macrocephalus
TCTTCACTGTCATTATTCTGAATTCTTTTTCTTGTAGATTGCCTATCTCCACTTCATTTAGTTTTTTTTTCTGGGGTTTTATCTTGTTCCTTCATCTGGTATATAGCTCTCTGCCTTTTTGTCTTGTTTATCTTTCTGTGAATGTGGTTTTTGTTTCACAGGCTACAGGACTGTAGTTCTTCTTGCTTCTGCTGTCTCGCCCCTGGTGGATGAGGCTATCTAAGTGGCTTGTGCAAGTCTCCTGATCAGAGGGACTGGTGGTGGGTAGAGCTGGGTGTTGCTCTGGTGAGCAGAGTCCTTTCTATTTTTATCTGTCCTTGAATTAGACAAGCAGTCAGGGGCTTCAGCTGCCACCTTGGCAGCATGAGGTGAGAAGTAAGCACACTAAGGATATTGGAGTGGTAGTATACAAATGTCCTTGATAATAATATCATTGAGTAGCTGAATGAATACTTTACTGACTCCAGAGTGTCCTTGATATGGCAAAAATTAATTTGTAATATAAAAAGCACTATTAGTTAGGCATATGTTAGCTGCAGTCAATGGTTCTTCTGATACACCCTGCTAGAGTCTTTCTCCAATGAAATAAATATAGATCTTCTTTTATTCTTTTACTCATCCATGCTTTCATCACACTTCTTTGTCATTCCTTCAGAAGGCTCTTCACATATAATAAGTAAATACAAATGAATAAATTAATCTACTTATTAAAGCTAAAATTAAATACCTCAAAATAATGGCAAAAGTTATCCTTGCATATGGGAAATATGGGTACTTTTTTTCCTTATGTATTCTGTATGTTCCAAGTTTAGATTTTGTGTTTTTTTAAAGAAATGTTATTTTCCATAGGCCTTATTTCCATTTTCTGTTTAGGCGTCTGTGGAAGTACAGCTTAAGACACTCAGTGGCTTGAGCAGTGGGAGCTGCAGACCAGTCTTCCGTGGCAAGCTGAGCACTCTTAGTCTTCAGTAGTGAACTGCTGGATTGGCACTGGGGTACCTGCACACTTTCAGACCAGTCTGCACCTCTGGGTTGAGTAGCAGTAATCTCAGGAGCTGGAGCAGTCCATTCCCCCTGAAATTCCTCCTTGGTCGTGACATTTTCAGCAGGAACCTGCTCTTCCTTTTCAATCTCATCAGAATTTCTATAGAAACAGAGATTGGGCATGACCTCCCATGGGTGTTCACAAGGAATCAGTGCTATGCATGTGCAGAACATGCGGGACAGCATCCACTACATTAGACCTGCTGAGTGAGCTCCCTTGTTGTTGCATTGGATGGCAATGTCCACATGGCACAGATAAGAATCTGTGTTTCACACAGTGATGGTAGTAGGCTAACCAAGACACCTCTGTGAGATTGTGGTGGTCATCCCTGGAACCAGTAACCACTGGAAATTACAGCTCCCAGAGACTGACTGGATCTAATTAGTGAAGTTTCCAAGAATGAAGTGGCTAGCAACAGCAGTGGCTCCAGGGCCATCAGCAAACTTCAGCACAGTTTACTGGGATAATTCCTGGAGGATATGACACTGACATCAGTCAGGTTTTCAATGGCAATAACGGTGAAAGCTGTTAGCAGAAACTGCTCCAGGTTTTCTTTAGATTTATGATGTAGATGACATCACTTAACTTTCTGTAGATGTACTGTTCCATTTGGAAGTCAAGGTTGGTGCCACCTAAGTGGGTTCCTGCTGCAAGGAATTTGAGGACATACTCCTCCTTAATTTTCAGGACATCAGGGGCTCCAGACATTGTGAACGTCTCCCTGTAAGTCATGACAGAAACCCAGAACAATACCTTATGGACCTTTCTCTGGGTAAGGTTCCAAGCTGTTTCTATCAATGGCATATATTACTTTAAAAAATCAGCACAAAATAATTAATGTTATATGAAGAAAGCTACAGCAATGTTTATATTCCATGAATATGGGGACAAACTAGCAATCACTAATTTAAACCTATTAGTTTTATTATATCAGATATGGATTTTGCTTAAATATTCATTTATCATTAAAATGTTTCACATCATGTTAAGAGTTTATATCCACTTAAATATCGAATCTTTTCCCACTCACATTTTGATGTGATTTTTTAAATGAGTATCCAGTTACCATGGCAATAAATGACTCAGGAATGTGTAGATTAAGTTGGAATGGAATCAACACCAGATAAACTCAGAATCCATGCAACACATTCATTTCAAACAAGTACTTTTTCTCTCCCCACCATCTTCATAAATGGAAGTCAATCCAAACAATCTGTCCTAAAAAAGTTATGCTCCTAAAATATGCATTTCTGGTTATTTGAATCCAACACAGTCACTGCAAAAAGTTATGGTGACATTTTATGTATTTCTTTTAATCCTGGATTTTTTGACAAATGGATAAATGGCTATCAGAATTCCGTGGCCACAGACAACTAATCCTTTGTCTTTTCTGGCAAAAACCAGTGAAATTTTGAGTAATTGTACACTGAATAAAATTGAAAGGGATAAATAATTAATACGATTAGAAATCATATATTCTCAATAATGGGATATATTTATATCTAAATATCTATATTTGTATCTTTCTGTATACACTTCACTTGGCATGTAGTCACTGCTTTTGCCTTCACTCACAATTTTACCTCAGTATACTTTGTAATAAGCAATGCAAAATTTTAAAGAATAACTATATGTTTGTTTATTATGAAAAACTATTTTATATATAATTCAATGCCCTGGTACATTTTCTTGTCCATTTGGCCTTTGTTGTTTGATTAGCCATTTTGTAACTTTTGTTCATAGTTACTAATATAATTGATGCAAGTGACCTAAGTAAGATTAAAATACATCATTTACAAGTGAGTTCCCCAAGTTCTTGTAGGAGATGGAACCTTGTATTTTTTAAAAAATTCTAGAGACAAGTAGAATGTTGGGTACATACCAAAAGTTATTTATGAATTGATGATTTTTCTACCTAAAATGATTTTTAAAACTTAAGTAAAACCATTGAAATAAGATAGTTTGACAAGACCTATAAACTGGCTTTCTTTCACTTATAAAACTTGCAATTTACATTTTAGAAGGCCCTTAAGAGGAAAGAAAATGTTAAAACAAAACAATTTCCTCTTTTTAATTCTGTCAACACATGGGTTCTATTACCGATGTAGATAGTGAAAGGTTTGGGAAACTAGATTAATTTATGAGTTTCCTTAAACATTTCACCAAGAACCGAAATCTATCTTAATTGATGGCAGTTATTTTGTTATAATTACACATTTTCATTGTCAAGAGCTGTTGAAAAATATTTTGAGGCAGTTTAAGTCTTTGATGGTTGACTAAATGATGGGTCTTTGTCCACTTTCCTAACAAAAGGCTACAAGATACTGTTAGAAGTTCACTTTCCCAGGGTGGTTCTGCCCCAAGCAAATAGTGTTTCCAGAGAACAGTTGAGATCCCCAGTGATTTGACTGGTTGAACTTCTATTCATGTTTTAGCCACAAGCCAAGAGTATATTGGCAAACACTGTTTGGTACCAAAAAACAGTAATAATCTTTATAAGAATGTCTATACACGAGTAAACCTGTAGGGTCTTAAGAAGCACAAAGTGATTGTGAAAATAGGTCTCCTGGGTTAATAGTTGGGAATCAAATGCATTAGGAAGTCCAGCAGGAAGGGGCTGATAAAGAATATTCTTTGTTCCTTTGGATATAGTAATACTTAAGATAAAACTCGAGTACATTTTAGACTGCCTGAGTCTAACTTGAAAATAAAACATGGGGTGAATATTGAAAAGAACAGAAGGAAAGCATTAAAAAATTTTCACACTCAGCTAAATATCTGTGGTTCAAACATAAATTATTTTCAAGTCATTTTAAGGACACTCTAGTTTTGAACTCTCATTTACAAAGAAGAGCAACTGTCAGGTGTCTCCCAAAATAGCCACAATGAGCACTCAGTAAAATAAATATATTTATAAAGATAGTTTAAAATCATATTAAATATGATTATTAGAATAACTTGTTGTATGAAATAAGTTATGTGCATAAATGAGTGGGTTAATGAATGTTACCTATTTTAGTACTTTGAATTACAAAACTAACACGTGCCATCCCGTCCTTAACAAAATCACATGTATCCTTTTTTGTTGTTCATTTAAACATGTACACTTGTTTATGTACCATATACTTTATGTTTACAGACAATATTGTACTTTATATATGTAAGAATAAATGAAGACCAATCAAATGAGAATGAACAGGGAATATTTACGTAGAATTTGCTACAGTGAGGGAGTCAGCCACCATCAATTGTTTGGGCACTCAAAGGCAGGCAGGGGAATGGGAGAGCTTTCTAATGGAGAAAATGGAAGGCTTCAGGTATGCCCTGATTGGAGGTGGTTGGAATGGGGAAGCCGTAGGTAGGCAAGCTAATTAATAGTGGGACATCCTATGTGATTGGTTAGGGGTGCATATTTGGGGTTCTCTGGTTTGTCCTAAGTTGGAAGTGGGACAAAAATTAGGGAGGCTGTCAGTTATTAATCAAATCCTGGCCATGTGGGGCCAACTGTTACAAAAGTTATTGTTTGGCTTCCTGAACTGGTAACTAGAGATATCAGTCTGACTACCTATAAGTCTGACTTATAAATAGGTTGGCTATATGTAGCTAGATAATGAGTTGATTTCCTGGATTATTTGTTGTGGGTCAGATTATCTATCTATCTATCTATCTATCTATCTACCTATCTATCTATCTATCTGGTCTGGCCATTGTCTCTTTCCTTATTCAATCTCTCCTGGACTTCTCAATAACTTGATATTTTCATTTAAAGATGAATCATTGCCAGACCTGGAATCAGTACATGTATGTTGTCTTCATTCTTCATAATAGCTGCATAATATACCACAGTATAAGTAGACAAAAATGTAGTCAGCTGTTTTGAAGGACATCCAGATGGCTTTCAGTGTTTTGTAATTTCAAAAAATTCTGCAGTAAATGTCCTTAACTAAGCATCTTGACTTAATGGTATCATTAACAATACTGGTCAAATACTTAGAATTTAAATTACTGAGTCAAAGGTTATGTTTATTTGAAATTTTAATACATACAAATGCATCATTTTAAGTACTTTTAACAAAGCCCCTATAAAGGCCTTCGCTGTTAGAAACTAAGACCCCTGATGCCCTAGCTTTTGATCTGTAGACATCAATAAAGATTAGATGGTAGATTTTCATTTCAAGGTGGCAAAATACGAATATGTGGCAAGTCCACAGCACCCCATTCCTAAAGGTCACTCCCCTAAAAAGATAGTTGGAACAAGGGAATTTTGAGGGAATTCTATCTCATTGGGAGAGTCATCAAAATAAAAAAATAAAATTGTAGAGATAGATAAGCTAATGTGCAAAATGGGCATGGCTGTAGAGTTGACTGAGAAAGCTGGAAAATAAAGGGAGAGATAAATCATGAAAAAGTTAAGAGACTTAGAAAATAGGTTCAGGTGATTTAAAAAATCATCTAAATGGAGCTTCAAAAGAATAATATATACTACAGAGTAGGCAATAATTAAAGAGATAAGAAAAGGAAATTCTTCTCTAAGTAAAGAAAATATGAGATAAAAAAGGGCACACTCAGTGTTGGGCAGGATTTACAAAAATAAAGCAAAGCAAATCAAACAAAACAAAACAAAGTAAAAAAAACAAAAACCTCCAAATCAATTGGTTCCAAATATGTTTGCATATATCTGAAAGTTCAGAACATTAAGATTGGAATAAAAATCCTAATAGTTTCCAGAGAAAACTGTAAAAACCAGGACTAGTGACCACAATTAATTTATATAATTTGTTTGCTGGGAGGCTGCCACATCATTTGCTATCCATGATGGTATATTTGTAAGTCACCCTTGAAGGGCTCTGGTCTGCATCTCTGCATCAGTCTCTCTGTACAAGATACGGTTCTATCTCTCTGGCAACCTGTCACTTTCACTCATTCTTAAGTTTCATTTGATCTGTTCTTTTGACCTTTGACTCAATGCCCTATTTTCTGTCTTATCTTCTTCCAAACAGATTTTTCATGCAAAGACTTACAGTTCACTGATACTACTTTTCTGAGTCGGCCTTGTAAATTGTGTCCTAGAAAACCCTACAGGCATGGCATCGCCTTCCTGAAAATGACCTAGTTCCTGCTTGCGGCATCCTGGCAGTCTGCTGTCAAGACATTTGTGTACTGAAAACAAAGAAAGAGACTTTAAAATATTCAAAGCACATATTTTAGACCTTAATAATGGTCTGTAGTTTTAAAAACCTTTATGGTGTCTGAACACATTTAAAAACTATTTGTGTTGTGTTTGAACACATTTTAAAAATATTTGTTATACATTAATACTTTCTCCTTGAATAAATAAAATATTACAGATAAGGCAAAAATCTTTCATTGGCTACCATCCTGAATCCTGGTTCTTTTTCCCATCTTTAAAATTGACAGCCATCTCAGTTTGAGGTGTAGAATTCCAGACCTTCTTCTCTATGCAATTATCTATGTATATCTGTTAAGAAATATAGTATTTTTGATGTGTTTAAAAATATAAATAGTATCCAATTATATATTTTGTCCTTCACTTTGATTTATTCACTCCAATACTTTCCCATGTGAGTGTGTATAGGTCTTTATCGCTTTTGAAATATATGATATTTTATCCTTTAGTACAGATATATCATTATTTATTTAGTCATCACCTTATTCATGAACATTTAGGTTGTTTCAAAATGTTTGTTTTTATAAACAGTTTTGTAATGTATATCACTGAGCATTGTAATTATTTGTTATTCTAGGATAGATGAGCAGTGAGTGGCAATGTTGGGTCACCGGACCTGCTTGTTTGCATTTTAATAGATATTACTAAATTTTCCTATATTAAGTGACATTTTCATTAGCATTGGAAGAGAGTATCTATATCCTCAAACTCCCATAGACACAGGTATTATCAAGCTTTTAAATGCGTACCTATTCACTGGGTGAAAAATGAAATTTCTTTGTTTTAATCTCCATTTACTGTTTTCATTACATTTTCTTGCATACCTTATACTACAGGATTGAACTTGAAATCACTAAGCTACGCAGTGATATATACATATATATATACATATATATATATATATACACATATATACACACACACATACACATACACCCTGAAATCTGAAAGCCATCAACTGTTTCCATATATTTGGAAGAAAATTTAATTTTTTAATGGAGTTTTCCATCAAGAATCTCTTACTCTTGGCTAAATGAGGGAGAGTTCTTTCCAAAATGAATAACACCTTATATAGTCACCAAAAAATATTTAAATCATAGAGCCATGTTTAAGCATAGTAAAGGCAAATTCAGATATCTGGTCTATGAGTTCCAAAGGTAGTAGTCCACATTCATGTTCTGTCCCATACAATTGCATTCCAGATTATATTTTGTTATATTTGCATCATTGACAGCTCATGATTTGTTTTGTTTGTTTCTTCTGTTCTTCTTTCCTTCTGTTTCCATTTCTTTCCCTTAAGTGTGTTATTCGAACATATATTTAGGATTCCATCTTGATTTATTTATGGCATTTTTGAGCCTATTGCTTTGAATACTTTTTTGTGGTTGCTCTGGGTATTACAATATGCAAATGTGAATTATCATAGTCTACTGGTGTCATCCTTTAACTACTTCCAGTGGAGTATTTAAAACTTACTTCCATTTAGGTCTTTTACTCTCCCAATTTAAAAAAATCTATCTATCTATCTATCTATCTATCTATCTATCTATCTATCTATCTATCTGTCTGTCTAGTTGTTCCAAGTATTTCCTCTCCATACATTAACAAAACAGATATTATTTTTTTTTATTTCCACCAACAAATATGATCTAAGAGATTCATCAGGATAAGTCTATTATATGCCCTTCTATTATTATTTTACTACTCTATTCTACTATTATTGTATTATTATTACCATTCCATTATTATTTTCTTTCTGAAGTTTATGCCTTCTTCTGTTATCATTCGTTTTGTTTTTTTTTTTTTTGGTGGTACACAGGCCTCTCACTGTTGTGGCTTCTCCCGTTGCGGAGCACAGGCTCCGGACGCGCAGGCTCAGCAGCCATGGCTCACGGGCCTAGCCGCTCTGCAGCATGTGAGATATTCCCGGACCGGGGCATGAACCCGTGTCCCCTGCATCGGCAGGTGGACTCTCAACCACTGCGCCACCAGGGAAGCCCTATCATTTGTTTTATGCCAAAGAGTTTCCTATAGATATTCTTTAAAGGTTTATTTGCAACATATTTTCTTAGTTTTTTTTTTTTTCACTCTGAGAATGTCTTCATTTTCCATTGAAAATGTCTTTATTTTCCACTTATTCTTGATAGATGGTTTTTCCAGGTATAGAATTCATATCTGACAGTTCTTTTCTTCTTGCATAGAAAAATATTATGTGAATTCCTTCTAGTCTCCATAGTCTCAGATGAGAAATCAGCTGTCACTTGATTTGGTATCCCCTTGGTTGCTTGTAAAACTTTTTATTGTCTTTACAATAAATGTAAATTGTTTATATCATTTCAGATGTTTAATTATGATGTGTCTTGGATGGATTCCTCTTTGTTTACCTTACTTAGATTTGCTCAGCTTTTGAATCTGTAGGCTTATATATTCCACCAAATGTGGGTAATTTTTAGCCACTATTTATTTGAATAACTTTTCAGCCCCCAGTTCTTTCTCCTCTTTTTCTGGGACTTGAATAATATGAATCTTAGATATTTTGTTATTGTATCACAGTTTCCTAAGGCTCTGTTCTGTCTCTCTTTTTTGTGGTGGGGGGAAGGAAGAGGAGGGATTTTCTATTTTTCTCTCTGCTATTCAGATTGAGTAAATTCCATTGTTCTAAGTTTCTTGGTTCTGTCTTCTTTCAACTCCATTTTACTACTGGGTCTATCCAGTGAGTTTTCTATTTTGGTTAGTGTATCTTTCAGTTCTATAATTCCTACTTGGAATATATATTCTTTTGAATAAGTTATATAACAGATATTAGCAAATAATAATGCCCATATTTCGTATTTTTTCACTTCTGTTGGGAATTTTTAATCACTTATTGAAGCTATGTTATGATGGCTGTGTTAAACTTTCTGTCAAATAGTTACAACATCTGATTCATCTCAATATTAGCATTATCTGATAGTCTTTTCTCATTAAAGCCATGCGTTTCCTGGTCTTGGTATAATGAGTCATTTTTGCTTGTATTTTGGACATTTTACATGTTATGTTAGGAGACTCTTGATATTATTTAAATCTTTTATTCTAGTAGGAAGTCTCTGTTTAAGTTTAGCATGTAGGTTATGGCCTACTTTTCTGGGTTATATTCCAAGGAGAATTTTAGTTTTCTGATCTCTTGCAATGCTAATCTTGTGTGCTTTGTTTTTCTGGTTCTATTTTGCATTCCCACTGACTTCTTTCACGAATCACTTTGGGGATGGATGGTATTTCCACAGGCCATTGGGTGGGGGACAGTAGACTCATGATATGGAGAGCGCTTCCTCTGACCTATTCTCTAGCCATCCAGTGCCAGTAGGTATACTATGCTATCTTTGCTGGTGCCTCTGGGGCAGGGTAGCTAGTCTTCCCTTTGCTAATCCTTTGCCCAGAGAAATCAGGCTTTACTTGTTTTTTTTGTTTCATTTTGTTTTTGTTTCCTTCCTATGCCTGTAGGCAGTTCCAGATCGCAGCACTCTCCAGTGCCCAGTCTAAGATATATGATAGATAAAAAGAAAATCCAAGAAATTTTCTATGGTGTCATACTTCAAGTTTTGAGGTTCCTTGACAGTCCAACTTCTTATTTCCACCATTCAGTCTTTTTATTATTTGCTGTGAAATTTTTTTCTAGAGCATATAGTTGTATTCAGAGGGGAGGAGTAGAGAAAATTGAATCTATTCCATCTTGTTCCCTGAATTACTTTTTACAATCTGCAATACACTCTCATGTCTGTCATCTCACTTGTTCCTCCCCAAAGCTCTGTGGGGCTTGCTCTTGTGAAAGTGTGACTCCATGAGGTAAAATGCAAAGGGTTGGGATCAAATGTAAATGTATCTAACTTCTAGGTAGCAAAAAGTTAAAAAAAAAAAAAGCTTCTGCTATAAAACAAAACACCCCAAAACTTACTAGCTAAAAAAAATCACCTATTCAGCTGATGATTCTGTGGGTGAATTGGACGATTCTGATTTTGGCCAAGTTAGCTGATCTCTACTGGACCTACTAATGTGTCTGTGGTCATTCATTAGGTCTGAAAAATCTTGAACAGCCTCACTCACATGTCTTATAGTTGTTGGATGTTGGCTGGTGTCATGGAGATATGAGGTCACTTATCTTCTTTTGACAGGCTTTCTCAGTCTTCTTCTCATGGTAGTGGAAGGATTCCAAACAGAACAAGAAAGGGCAGGCCCCAACAAAAAACACTTTTCAAATCTCTGCTTGCTCTATGTTTGCTCTTGTCTCATCAGTCAAAGCAAGTCATAAGCCTAAGCTCAGGGTTAGTGCAGGTGGTGACTCCTAAAGAATGCAGATATAAGGATAGGAAGAATTTGTGGCCATTGAACAATCTACCATGCTCACAATCAAGGTCTGAGCCATAAATATTCACAAGTTAGCTCCCATTTGAATTACTTTTATAATTTATAATGTCTATTATATCTATTACTTCATTTTTTTTTTTTTTTTTTTTTTTGCGGTACGTGGGCCTCTCACTGTTGTGGCCTCTCCCATTGCGGAGCACAGGCTCAGCGGCCATGGCTCATGGGCCTAGCCGCTCCGCGGCATGTGGGATCTTCCCGGACCGGGGCACAAACCCGTGTCCCCTGCATTGGCAGGTGGACTCTCAACCATTGCACCACCAGGGAAGCCCACTTCATTTGTTTTTATGAATATCTTATGTTTGATATGTGGGAAGGCATAATTGTCCTCTCTGATAAAAAATTCAATATGTTTATGGCTAGTCCAAATATAACTTATATGTTGACATTGAAACAGTCACACAAGTAAATGTATAAGTAAAGTTTTGATATGCATTATATTAGGACTTTTTCCAGGTTCACTGAAGTGTTAGCTATAAGACCTGATGTTTTTATTCTTTGTTACCTTCCCAAGCATAATTAGTATCTGCCAGTTATTTTATTCTAGGTTTTGTTGAAAAAGTCCATGTCTATCTTAATCACATTTTCCATGACTTTATAAATGATGAATATATCCTCTGTGCATATGGAAAGAATTCTTACTTGTAGTTTATTCTTACATAAGTGAGGCTTAAATTTACTGATCATATTTATTGCTTGATGCAAAACCATTTTACCTTTCGCTATATCTTTGTTGAAGGGGCAGTTATAACAAAACAAGCTTATATGTTTAGACTTACCATAATTTATCTGGATGTTAGGAGAATATTGCCTTTGTTATTTTTGTATTGTTATTACTACCTGTATTGTATCCTACTAAAAAAAAATATATATATATTTTAACATCTTTATTGGAGTATAATTGCTTTACAATGGTGTGTTAGTTTCTGCTTTATAACAAAGTGAATCAGCTATAGGTCTATCCACCTCATTACAAATAACTCAGTTTCATTTCTTTTTATGGCTGAGTAATATTCCATTGTATATATGTGCCACATCTTCTTTATCCATTCATCTGTCAAAAAAATATATTTTTAATGTTTTCTATCTTTGGAAATCATTGGTCCCATAATTTCAGTTTTAAAAAGTCACTTCTAGCTTTTCTTTAGAGTGAAGACTGATAGTTTAGCATCCATTATTTCATAAGAATAATTTAGATTTCCTCTTAAACATACCACTCAATAACTGCAGTAACAGAGGTTTATACTCTCTTTCTGAGGTGTCTCTGAAATCCTTGTGAGTTCTTTCCACAGCTTATCTTCATCAGCTTGTAACTACTCAGATAAGCTTAGCATCATCTGCAAACGTACGTATTCCATTTTGTACTCTTTCTTTTAGATCAATTATGTGACAATCTGAACTTTATCAAAATGCGAAAAAAGGCTAGGCACAGTGTTTATTCCCAGGTACCCTAGTGCAAACAATTCTCCATCCATAAAATTGATAAGCTACCCCTTCTCTTTGTTTTCTTTGTTTGTGTTATGTAGGTGTATATTCATGAAAATACCTGCCCTCTAACATTCAGTTTTAGGGTAGAGGGAAATAGGGTTTGATAAATGTATGAGGGAGTTTAATACATTGCAAAAGGCTTACTAAACTCCATAGTTGACAGCTATTCCTTTCCGTTTTGTCTAAACATTTATTTTTTCTATTGGAGCACTCTGGAGAGAAAGGATTTGTACTATTTATCCTTAGAGTAACAATGTGACATGCCCTCCACCCACTCCCCCACCAGTATACGTTATGCTTCCTTAAGTGTGCAATGAACCACTCTACCTTATATATTGCACCAATCTGTTAGGCATGCAAGAGAGAGTTACTGGTCTGAAATTCTAAATCTTTCCACAATGCTTTTTTATGGATGGTGTCAAAACAAAGGCAAATTCAAAATAAATAAAACCACCACTCTCATTTATAATGTTAGGGCTTAAGACAAGCAACAACAGGCACAAATACACCAGTACATTCCAATACACTTTTTCTTAGTCATGTTAGTGACACCACCAGCGTCAGACTAGCGATCCCTCACTGGCTTATTGAAATATAAGATGCAAGAAGCTTTCACTTATGGTGAGTATCTTAGTTCTCTGAAATCTTTGTTTATGCCAGTCGTTTCCACCTGGGGGGAGAATTTGCCCTTCTTGGGACATTTGGCAATGTCTAGAGACATTTTTGGTTTCTACAACTTGGGCATGATGGTGCTACTGTCATCTAATGGATAGGGGTCAGGGATGCCACTAAACATCCCACATTGCACAGGTGATCTCCTTACATCAAATTACCTGGTCCCAAATGTCAACACCAGCAAGAGTGAGAAACAGTGGTTTACATCATCTTCTTTTGCATATGTTTCCTCATTTGGTTGGCAACAGTTGTCCAGTGTAACCAAATGTTCACCATAATCCTGAACACTGATATTTGTTTTAATAACTGTCCTGTTGTGCATATGATATCACAATATATGAAGAGCATATGTTTTACAACATACCCATATGAACTATATGATTTCACTTTTGCCTTAATTTTAATCTGGTTATTGATACGTAAACAAGAATTGCTTTGTAGCTCATTATCTTTGGACAACTCCCACAAATTCTTTTTTTCCCACTGACTCCTGGAATCCCTTGTAATTTAAACACTGTTCATCATACCTAAAAGAAATGCAACACTTAGTAGTAGTGGTATGGATTATCAACCTTCAGGATAAACCTGATTCTGAAATTATCCCCATGAACATATAGTGTTTCATAGTAGGTACTGAACTTGGAATCCACAGTCTACAACTTCTTGAGCTGCAAAAATACAGTATAGAAATAGATCCAAACACAATAGCATTGTTTCAAAGCAAATAATTGTTTCCAAGAAAAACTGACCAAAAGTAAAATAATTGAGAGGCAGAAATGATCAGATGTCTCTTGGGTCCAATGGTTTAATTCATTTAGACCAAATTTAATTTCTTTCAAGCTAAGGCATATGAGGAAATGCTAATTTGCATGAGTTCTTTAGCAGTAATATTCATTAAAACTATTATGGTTCGTTGCAATGTCAAAAGAAACTCTTTTTTTTTCTTTTACAAGCTGATATGTATTAATGAGGAAGTTACTGACCCCCTCTTTCTTCTGTGTGTGACCGATAGAACAAGAATCACTAGGATAAAATCAGCAGTTTCACAGTTCTTGTTCTCTGTCAAACGGCAACACACTGACGGATCCTTCAAGTTTGATTCATTAGGCAAGTTTTTCATACATAAGGCTAATAAGCTATGACTTTTAGCTCTCAGTAAATTTAATCATCGTGCAATTTATGTGTGCTTATTGACTTTATTTCACTATACAGGAGGCATATGTGCTTTAAAATATTGTGCCATATGTGCATGGAATCAGAGAATTTTAAAGCTTGAGATCATTTAGTCACAACCTTGTCATTTTAGAGTAGAAACTGAGGCATATGATGAATGCCAGACTGCGAAATAGTGAGTCAGACTGTGAATTTTAAGTTTCTAGTTCACTGTTAATTCTCTTTGAGCTACCATTTTGCTTCCATGATAAGGCTTCAAAATTAAATTCAAACTTGATTTTATAACATGATTGATTATTCTTTTCTTATCAAGAACATTGAAATAACTATTTTGCATTACAGACTATAGTTGGTAACTAAATAGTCTCACTAGTAAATAAGTGGAAGATTTTTAAAATAATGGACTATTTTATACAAATTGTTCTTTAGAGTATCAAAAGTACCTTAGGAGTAATAGCAATCTTTTACTTTTAGATCAGGTCTTCTGTCTTCTATCTTGTAGGCAAAGGAATAATGAACATACTATAGATCAAAAAAAATTATTACTTACTATTTTGCAACTTGAGAAAATCACTGAGCCTCAGTTTCCTCACCTTGAATAAGAAAAATAAATGATTATCCATGAACCTCATAGACAATGTTCACGAAATAAGGTAAAGTAAATGAGATCACCTTTGTAAACTAAAAAAAACAGATTTATATAAGTTAATGTTATCTTATTAGTGAAACATTTTTTGTTCAGACCCAAAACCAATGTTTTCATGGCTCTATTCTACTTCTCCAATTTCTTAGTTTTGTTATTTGAACAACTACAAATGATGCTTCCTAACTGACATGTATTTTTAAAATACGTTAAAAAATTGAAAGCAGTTGATTAAACCTTACAAAAGATTTTTTTAAAAATAAACTTTATTTTTTAGAGCAGTTTTAGGTTCACAGAAAAATAAAGTGTAAAGTACAGGGAGTTTCTATATCTACCCTGTCCCCACACATGCACAGCATCCCCTACTATCGACACCTGTCACCAGAGTGGTACATTTGTTACATTCACTGAACCTACACTGATACATCATTATCATCCAAACTCCATAGTTTACATTACGGTTCACTCCTGATGTTGTACAATCTATGGGATTTTGCAAATGATTAATGATATATTCCCACCATTAGGGTATTATGCAGAATAGTTTAAGTACCCTAAAAATCTCTGTGCTTCCTTGCCCCTAATACCTAACAACCAATGATCTTTTTAACGTCTCTGTAGTTCTGCCCCTCCAAGGTGTCACACATTTGGAATCATTCAGTATGTGGCCCTTTTGGACTGGCTTCTTTTAGTTAGGAATATATATTTATAGCTCTTCCTTGTCTCTTCATGGCTTGATAGTCCATATCTTTTTATCACTGAATAATACTAATTGTCTGGATGTACCACAGTTTATTTATCCTTTCACTATCTGAAAGACATCTTGGATGCATCCAGGTTTTGGCAATTATTAACAAAGCTGCTATAAACACACACGTGGATGATTTTGTGTAGATATATGTTTTCAAATCCTTTGAGAAAATACCAAGGAGTGAAACTGCTAAATTGTATAGTAAGAATATGTTTAGTTCTGTAAGAAAATGTCCATCTTTCAAAGTGGCTGAACCATCTTGCATTCCTACGGGCAATGAATGAAAGTTCCTATTTCTTCATAGCCTCACAAGCATTTTGTGTTGGTAGTGTTTGGATTTTGGCCATTCCAATAGGTGTGTAGTGGTATCTCGTTTTAATCTGCAATTCCCTGATGACATATTGTGCAGAACATCTTTTCATAAGCTTATTCATTATGTGTATGTCTTCTTTGCTGAGATATTTGTTAAGTTCTTTGGCCCATTTTAAAATCATGTTGTTTATTGTCTTACTATTGAGTTTTAAGGGCTGTCTGTACATTTTTGAATAACACTACTTTGTCAGAAGTGTCTTTTGCAAATATTTTCTCCCAGTCTGTGGCTTATCTTTTTATTCTGTTGACACAGTCTTTCACAGAGAGTGTTTAATTTTAATGAGGTCCAGGATATTAATTTAGTGATAAGAGGGACATCCTGGCCCTTTGACTGAAATTAGTGAGAAAACTTCAAGTTACTTAGCATTCAGTATTGTGTTAGCTGTAGCGTTCTTTTGGTAAATATTTTTTATCAAGTTGAGGAAGTTCCCTTCTACACCTTGTTTACTGAAAAATTTTATTATGAATGAGTCCTGGATTTTATCAAATGCTTTTTCTGCATCAACTGAAATGATCATGTGATTTATAAGCCTATTAGTGTGATGGATTTCATTAATTGATTTTCAAGGTTTGAACCAGACTGGAAAAACTGGGATAAATTCCACTTTGTTGTGGTGAATAATTGTCTTTATACTTCATTGGATTTGATCTTCTAATATTTTGTTGAAGACATTAGCATCTATGTTCATGAAAGATATTGGTCTGTAGTTTTCTTTTCTTGTAATGTCTTTGTCTGCTTTGGGAATCAGAGTACTACTAGCCTCATAGAATGAGTTAGGAAGTATTCCCTCTGCTTCTGTCTTCTGGAAGAGATTCTAGAGATTGGTATAATGTACTCTTTAAGGTAGAATTCACATATGGACCCATCCAGGCCTGGTGCTTTCTACTTTGAAAGGTTGTTAACTATTGGTTCAATTTCTCTAATAGTTACAGGCTTATTCAAATTGTCTATTTCTTCTTGTCTGACTTTTGGCAGTTTGTGTCATTTCAAGGGATTGGTTCACTTCAACTAAATTATCAAATCTGTGGGCATAGGGTTATTGATATTCCTTTATTATACTTTTAATGTCCATGGGATCTGTAGTCATGTCCCCTGTTTAATTTCTGATACTAGTAATTTGTTTTTAAAGTGGGTTTCTTGTAGAAAACATATAATTGGGTCTTTTTGTTTGATCTGCTCAGACAATCTCTCTCTTTTAATTAGTGTATTTAGACAATTGACATTTAAAGTGATTATTGACAAACTTGGATTAATATCTATCATATTTTTTCCTGTTTGTTGTTTGTTGCCCTTGTTCTTTGTTCCTACTTTTGTCTTTAATTCTTTTTCTGTTTTTTTTTCTGTATGTGTGTGTGTGAGTCTGTGTGCTTTTAATCAATCATTTTATATGATTCAACTTTCTCTCCTTTCTTAGCATATCAACTTTTCTTCTTTTTTAAACATTATTTTTAGTGGTTACATGGCTAGGAATTTAGGTTGCAGGTGGAATTAAGGTTGCTAATCAGCTGACCTTAAGATAAAGCAATTATCCTGGATTCTCCATACGGGCTGAATGTAATCACAAAGGTACTTAAATGTGGAAGATGGAGGTAAAATAATCAGGTTGAGAGTTATATGACATGAGATAGACTTGGCCAGCTACCACTGGCTTTGAAGGTGGAAGGGGATCGTGAGCTAAGGGATGTAGGTGGCCTTTAGAAGGTGGAAAAGTAAAAAATAAAAAAATTTTACTCTAGAAATTCCAAAAAGAAATGAAGCACAGGCAACAGCTTGACTTTAGCTCAGTGAGATCCATTACAGGCTTCTGACTTACAGAACTGTAGGGCAATAAATCTGTGTTTTTTTAAGCCACTAAGTTTATGGTAATTTGTTACAGCAGCCACAGGAAACTAATACAAAGAACAAACTAAAAAGATGAGCTATACAAAATATAGGATAATCATTTCCCAAAAACTGGAGGTACCTCTCTCTTCAGAGAGTAGATATTTTGGGGGGAAGTGTTCTAAAAAAGGATTAAAAAATGATATAGAGAATTTGATTGCATGAAGCTGAAATTTGTTTAAAAGAAAGTATAGTAAGAAAATAATAGTGATTCATTCTTTAATATATGGATTCAGCTGCTATTTTTTTTTGATAATTCAAATGAAGAAATTCCTGTTGATATATAATGTACCATGGACATAAAAGTATTCAGCATGTCTCCCAAGGTCTCATATCCACCTTCACATTGTTAAATGGAGATAAATGCACTCCTCTCAAGATTGAGAAGTTATTTTTCAGTGACAGTTTAAAATCTCCCCTCTCTCCTACTTTTCTTCCACTGCCTTGAATTCTGAGTCTGCCTCTTATGCAACAATACAAACCATAAAGATGCTCATCTATGTGACTATTCCCATATGTTTCCTGAATAAGTAACTAAGCCAGCAAGTGCAGTTTTACTTCACATTTCTGCTTTACCAAGTTTTTTTCTCCAAATAATAGATGTCATGCATATTTCTTTAAAGAGGAAGCAGATAAGTTTTGACTTAGTGAGAAAGCATCTAACCCAGTTAACAACACTTTCTATATTCATTGTAATGAGACAGATAGTTTAAGTTAAAGCTAAGCAGGTTTTGCTGATAAGTGTATTTGTGATTCATAGCAGAAATGAAAAATAAAAAAAAATAGTGCACTTAATGAGGCTGAGGTCATCAAAAGAGGTATGTACATTTGTTAAAGAGAAAATAAGAGAGAATGTGCAGTTTGCAAAAAAAAAAGCCAGCGAAATCAATTTCTCTGTTGTTGATTGAAAAGAGCTCAGTGGTATTTGAAAATCAACCATTGGGTTATATAGAAACAGGCTAGCATTTTTATTTATTTTGTTGAATGACAGGGAAACAGTATTAAATTACCATCTTTAATTTACATGTATTATGTCTGCTTGGGGTCCAATCTGTCATGAAAATTATACTTCTTGTTCCTATCATTTACGACATGGTGATGGCAAAGAAAGAGGCTTCTGTTACCTAGTGAGTTGGTTGGCCTGTGGTGAAAGGCATTGATTGCTCTGGCTTTCCTGGATTACTGGCTGCTCCAGGACACAGTTTTTTATGTGGCTTTCTTTTCCCAGAAGCAGGGCAATTTGGCAGTACTTAAACTCAACCTTATAATTCGTCATCTTCCTATGCATTTTAGCTGAATTATTTCACCTTTTATTTTGAATCTTAAAATTGTGACACCAAATCACTTTACTATCTCCTGCAAGAAAAGACTCCTACCTTTTCCTCCTCCTCCTCCTCCAACTACTGTAACTCCCACCACTACTTCTACATCTCCTGGCAGCTATCACTGATCAAGAATTTAAGAAGCGCAAACACTTTATGAAATGCTTTACCTCTCTTATCTCACTTAATATTTGCAAAACATGATTATTATCTCCATTTTACAAAAGAGGAAGAGGAGACTCAGAGAATTTTTAAGATAACTTGCCTACAAACATAATTAATGATCTATCCAGTATTCAGCCTAGAGCTGTGGGACTTCAAAGCAGGTGCACTGTAACTAAAGGTTATTCTGCCTTTCTGAAACTTTTAACTCTATATTTACTGGTAACAGCTACTGTTTTCAATGAATTATTTCTCCATAACAAAATTAGGTAGTTCCGAGGAAGTTTTAGAAGAGAAATCACAATGAATTATTTGTATTCATTATTGAATGTGCTCTTGTATTTCCTTTTCCCGGACACAGTATGTTTCTCTCCTTTCATGCTCTCTTATGATGAATGTACACACACAAAGAATGCCATAACTGAAAGCCAAGAGAAGCTTTTTTTTCAGACCAGGTTTTACACTTACATGACTAGATCAATTGATATAGGATAATGATAGAGTCAAGAAGAGAAAACAATAGCAGATTCATGAAAAGAAGAAAATATCTGAGAAGTTTTTTGCAAGTCTTTCTATTCTTTCCTGTCACATCATCTCTAAGCAAATTTGCTGCAAAATGGAGAGAGTGTCACTTAGTCAATACTCTCAACCTGTCATACTCCCATTTTCCTTGTTCTTCTTAATGTTCAATACAAAAGCCATCTCTCAGAGCCCTAAAATAAGTTCAGTCTATGGTAAATTGTTCACAGTAACTTCTCTTTATGCTTTTCAACATACTGTAGAATAGAGGGTTCTTCTCTTCAACTTTGCAATGTTTTATTTGGTCACTTTCAAATGCGCCTTATTTCTGCTTGTCTTTAGATAGATAGAATATCTCAGCAGACCTTAGCTTAAATAATTATCAAAGCACTGACATCAGGATATAGCGTTATTAACTGTCTTTCAGTGGTTCATTAGGGATAAACTGACTTCTGTGTTGCATTATCCTATGGTTTATGGAGAGACATTATTGAGAGCCTAAATCACTTGGCAAAGAGAATCATAATCTCAAGGAGATCAGAGGTTTACTGAATAGACGAATGTCCTTAGGTACCTCTTTCTCAACATATTCTAAAGCATATATTGCATAGACCATTCCTTTTGTTTTCCCACATAACCTCACTCCTGCTTTATAGGTCCCCAAATCAAAGAGATTCGTACCATGAATTCATCATATTTATTCCAGAATTTGTATAAATCTCTTTCTTTTTCTATTTTGATCTTGTTCACATTGCTTGTGCTCCCTTGTTAGCATATAGAACGGCCTATATTCTGTTTTGCTGAACTGAACAAAAAGAAGATATGCTTGTCAATATGACTGCCTAGAAAATCTGTGATTAAAAGTTATGTTGCTCGTTACCACAGAAAATCAAAGTGGTAACACTGCTTACTGACCATTTTTGGAAACAATTTCTTGCTCATTGCTTTCTGTGATCTTTCTTAAAAACAAAGCTGCAAATTGCCACATTTCACTGAGATGGCAACACAGAGAGCAATTTGTATTTATGCAAAAAGATCCCATTACTCATTTTTCTTTCAAATTAGTTTATAAGAGTTTCTACCTTGAAGGAGTGCTAACATAGGTAATTATTTTAAGATGTGTTACCTGCTACTTTACAGATCAAAACCTCCATGTTCTTGGGTCAACATATAACTATCAATGGCATTCATTTTCCCAAGGATAATGGTTGGAACATGTGAGCCACTAGTCAATAACATAAATGATTATGTGCCAGTGAAATCAATGGATCTAACTATTATTACATGTACCAAACATGAATGAAAAACATTATGATAATGAACATGTTGGCAAAGTAGAGTGAAGCTCTGAGAACCCCTCTGTTTGTTTACCAACAGCTCAGATATGGTTTTTTTTTTTTTTTTTTTTTTTTTGGTATGCGGGCCTCC
>NC_041231.1:18264448-18276203 GCF_002837175.3 Physeter macrocephalus
CGGCATGTGGGATCCTCCCAGACCGGGGCGCGAACCCGGTTCCCCTGCATCGGCAGGCGGACGTGCAACCACTGCGCCACCAGGGAAGCCCAGATATGGTTTTAATAATAGTTATAGAGACAATATCAAACTAATGAAACAAAGTTAGTGACACAGAAGCAAAATAAGCTGAAACATAAACAGGTTTTCGAGGAGTCAAAGGATTATTACGAAGCTCATGTAAAATCTGGCACCTGTTACTTCCTCCCCTCCAAAACACATCATGACATATTGACAGTGGTGTCTGTCATCATCTTAAAGTGATGAGTGATATTAAATGTCATTGGGTTCAATCCTTCATCTGATGCTTCTGTTTCTTCTACTATGATTTTACCACGTATTGTAAAATGCCTCCAGGGTTGGGGGATTCACTATCTTTCCAGGCACCCCGTAACAGAAAAAGACAGCAGAACTGGATACAATAGTATAGGAGTCCATAGGTAGAGTAGATCCAAAAGTGTCCCCAATAATTATTTTGCAAAGAAATCATTATGCTCTAAGAGGAAAGGGGCTTATTTATGAGCTACATTTAAACTGATATTTTTTAAAAATTTGACACATTTAATAATATTTTGAGAACAAAGCATTAGTGTTCTAGAAGATTTTACTGTATACATCCGCTCCTTGCTTGTCCATGAGATAAAAATGAAGCCTAATGACACTGATTTTAAAAGCCAAACCAGAGCTCATCACTGCAAAGCATCTGCTTTGTTGTTGTTAAGGTGAATGAAAAAGACATTATGTCTATGAATGTGCAAAATGGCATTAGAGCTTTCAGAATTGGGATCAAGAGGGTAGGAAAAAACGAGGTAAAAAATGTTCTTTTTAAGCGTACTGTCATGATCTGGGTTGAACTACCAACATTTGAGCCCTGATGTCATTGGCATCAAGAGCTATTTGACACATAATGAGGACAGCTGGGATGGACCTATGGAGGATGAAATGGAATATGAACCAGAGGCAAATCAGAACTATGGCTTAACTTGGCGAACAGCCTACTTCTCAAATAACCCATGCTGCTTGCCAGGGAGTCAATGAATACTCATGACAGCAGTTAGTATGCAGTGTCAGATTTAGGAATCTCACAGGCTAAAGGTGAGCATTCCTTAGCCAGGTCACCAGGATTGTATTTGTATGAATCCAAAGCATAGACACTTGCTCCACCTTTAGAAAGGTAAATTTTAGTTTACTATAAAGGGCATCTTTCTGGTTAAGCTGTTGAAAAACTGAAAGGGCTATTTCATGATATGAATTTCTGGTTCTTGCATGTGTTAAAAAAAAGATTGAGTGACCACTGTTGATGAAGAGTTTGCAGATGATCCTTGATGGGCCCTTCCATTTCTGCAATTCAATCTATTCATTCATTCATTCAAGTAACAAAATTTGATTCTCTGATTATGACACAAAATTACATTCTTATTGTTTTTATTGTATCTTGAATCTGAATTAACTAGATATTATGAAAATCTGAAATAATCATGGAAGTAAAATATATGTAAGCACTCAATTTTATTTTTCAGTGTATAGAATCGCATAACAAGTGATCTATTTATTTCATTGACCAGCAAAAAATTAACTTTTTACTTATTCTTTGGTATCATATAGACACTGATTAGCAGTACCTTGTAGATGTTATTCATAGGTTTGTCAAAGCTTGTTGCCTCACTTCATTCAGGGCTCTTTTCAAATATCATCTTACTGGAAAAGTCTTCTTTTGTCTCCCTATGAAAAATGGCATTCCAACTCCATCACTCTCTCTGCTCTAACCCTGCTTTATTTTTATTGATAAAATTTATCACCTCAAGATGCTCCTGTTTGTCTTCTGTCTCCATCTACTAGATTGTAAATTCCATAAGAATAAGGAATTTGACTGTTTTGTTCACTTCTATCTTCCTATTGCTTGTGATAATATCTATCACATAGTTGATGATCAAAAATAATGTTAAATGATTGAGTAATGAATGGATGAATGAATGAATGTAAATGCCTGAATTAATAAACTATTTTGAATAATATGAGTGGACTTTGATTGTAGATACTACTTTAATATCATAAATAAATTAGCCAATATGATAAAAGCTTTTTTTTTAGTTCATACTTGAATGCTTACTTTCACAAAAATAAACTGAAAATGATTAAGGGAATAAGAATATTTTTAAAAGATTTTTACCCTCCCATTAGAATTTAATCTTCCTTTATGCCTTAGAAAAGTAAATGAAATTCACTTGAAAAACAGATATTTAAAAAATATGGTTCTAAGGGTTCCAGTTGAATTTAAAGGTCCTCCTTAAATCACATAAGACCTATATTAAATTTAATGAGGGAGACTTTTGTAAGTAATTTCTATAATTATTAACTCTCAAAGGCATTCCATTTGCTTATATGAATTCATGTTACATGATTGCTGGAGAGGATGGAGACACTGAGAAAAGATGTTGTTCTGATGCTTCACAATATGCTGGAGATTTTGTAATATATCAAAATTGTGTGTGCCCACTGACACTGTTAAATAAATGTGATCGGTATAATATTTTCCTGACTGTTGGCCCATCATGGTTTACAGGTCCATATGAGAATTTAATGTTGAATACTAATATTCAAAAACAAATACAGTTTTCTATATATATGGCAAATATTTTTGCTAGTTATGATCTATCTAGTTATTTATTTTAGGTACTGCATTATCAAAATCGTATGAAGCCAATGGAGTTTTCTTATTATGGTTATATCAATTCAGCAATGCAGCTTTCCTAGAGAGTGGCAAAATACGTATCATTGTGAATTTGGCTATGCATAGCAGCAAACTGCATGCATACACAATGGATTTCTGAACAAGTTTAGAAGGGATTTTTGTGATTACATGCTAAAAAACTAAATATAATTCAGTAAACCCCCAAATATTTTATTTTTTCAGTTGCATTGTAGCTTAATCTTTTGCCCCAAATGACGAAAAAAATATTTTTCTAATTAACTTTAGTTTGAAAAGCAGTATTTGCAAGAGCAAGGAATATTCAGGTAGTTCTTGATTGCTTATTATGAAAGAACGGTAGTGCAGTGTATTAGAAATAGCACTGGCTGACAGAAATCTTGGATTGAAATAACTTTTCAGCCAATATTTATCTTTGTAACCCTAAGTGAACTATTATTAATGCAACTACACTTGGTTCTATGTACGTCCGAAATACTATGTAAATATCAATTCATAGTATCAATTATTGTCCTTAGAAAATAACGTAGAACTTATGTCCCTGAAGTCTCTAAGAAATCACTTGAATGACATAGAAATTAGAAGAGTCAGCTTTAATGAAATAGCAGAAAGTCGAACCAACACACTCAGATAACGTTAGAGTTCAAGGATTCCAGGGATCATGATATCTGATTTCTTCCTTTTAGATATGAGGAAACTGAGTCCCAAGGAGGGTAAGTAGCATAAATTCATACAGCTAAGTAGTAAGACAACAGTAATTAACAGATGAAAAACTGATGTCTTCAACAAACATTCTAATACTCTTTTTTTCTTTTTCCTCTCTCCCAGCCCTCCCTCATTCTCTCTCTTCTTTTCTTTCTTTTTTTAAAAACACATTTCCATTCTCTAGTTTATGGTTATATGATTTGTTATTTCTCCATTTTTTATTAAATAAATACACACAGTAAATTTAGAAAATCTACAGACTCAAAGAAAAAAAAATTCCATAATGTTATCACTCAGAAAGAGTCAGTTATTTTCTATAAGGGACCTGTTTAATTATGAATAATTAGAGCTATCCTTTATCAGTCACAATATTAAACCTTCAGAATGCAAAAGAAAAAATGCAAAGGACCATTATCATGGTGAAAATATTCAGTCCTTGCTCCTCTGACTACAGAAAAATTTTTGTCAGTGCAGCATTTTGACTCTTTAGAAAAATAAAGACCAAGGCCTTTACATTGCTATTTCATTAGTTGAAAACTGGCTGGGAACATTTGTGTAGCATTTAGTTTTGGGCTTGCCTGATTCGTATCAGTTGGCATGAGCAACAGGACGCATAAAAGAATTAAAATCTGTCAATTCACTTTAGTTTCCTTAAAATTGCTATGTAAAATACGGCAGCGTCCTTGAATATAGACTAGGTTGAAATGGAATATTTGAAGCATTTTTTTTTGTCATTAAGTCAACGAAACTGCTTTCTTATATTCTTTTAATTTTTTTTTTTTTTTGGTGGGTAGGGAGATTGTATTAGGGATAGAGCTTGAATTCATTTGTTTAGTAACACATAGAAACAGCCTGTGCGCCTTCAGTTGAAGACCCTATTCAATCCTAAGTAAAGTCTTGTGTCCCATGCAAACATGAAGACATTTGAATATTAATAAACATCCATTTCTTCCATAAATAACAATAGATAGGAAATGAGCAATTGGATAGGGCCATGCACGTGCAGATAAGTTCCTTATTAGAACCAAATTTACCAACGGTAGTATTGTCAGTTAAAATACTATGATATATATAGACAATGAAATCATATATAGTTTAAACTGTTCTCACTTTACAAAATAGACAATCGAACAACTGTAATTGATTCATGTATTGCAATTTTCATTCCATTAGTCAGAAGATATATCCAAAATTGGGGCTGTCAATCAGAGAAAATGGGTGCATGTTTTGTATTTCATCATATTAATTGCAGGAGGGAAAATCATTCTTTGTACTTAGATTCAACAGGACTATACACATTTTAGTTTACACAACAGTAAATGTACATGTTTCCTCTAATAATCTAATTAGTTTGAGCATCTTGGTAAATTCAAGAAAATAGGTTAATGTGAAGCCCTGTGAAATATTAAAAGTGGCTGACATTTCATTTAAATTCACTTTATTGATTATATTACTTTTCAACACCGTCATTTTACTGACTCTTGTATTTACTTTCGTATTTTGTAGGACTCTGTATTTGTTCAGAGTCTATAAAACTATACTGAACTACTAATCCAAGAAGGTCACCTCATACCTCTGAGGATCTATGGACTGAAGGATTTGGTTAATGAAATGTGGGACAACTCACACACATAGATGTAAATATTTATGTTATTGAATTCAAAGATATGAAGCTGTTCTTGAGTTCTTACCAATCTTCCCCCCAGAATACCATTTCCTTGGTATTTTAAGCTCTTGAACTTGGCTGTAACACTTTATATATTCTCCGTGTATTTGATTTTCAGATTCTTCTAATAATCAGCTTTGAGTGCCATTTCAAGAATTCCCTAAATATAAAATATACTAGGTGGTAAGTAATGTATTTTGTGTATTGAGTATCAGCTAACCTAGTTAGCATCATAAGAGTGATGAATAAGCACAAGTTTGGGGAAATATCAAGTCTAACCGATCATGTAATGAGTCTTAATTATGATGAAATCAATTTTCTCATATTCTAACCTTCATGATATTTGTGATGTCTCTTTGTTATTCTTTTTTACTAAAATAAAAATGATGTGGAATTTTAAAGAATTGTTATCTGAATATGAAAAGTATAAATGATTTATTAAAGGCCCAGTTTTCATTAGCTGAGCCATATGAAATTGTTGTTTCACTGTACTATGTTTTCAGATACAAAGAAATCTAACTGGGTTTTTGTACATAATGTTATTTCAGTATTTCAGCAGATAGTGCAATCAATACATCAGACTGTGTGGCAGTTTCTGACCTAGACTATATCATCGTAGTAATCAATCAAATTGTAGAGACATTCAAAGTAAATCCCTGCCCTTGACAGTCACAAAGCTAAGAGAGAAGGCTGGAGGAAGGAAGCAGCATTTTAGATAACAAATGAAATGGTTTTAGGAAAAAACACCTTTAGAGGTCACTAGAAGAGAAATGTTACATGACAGCTCTCTGATTTGGTCAATATTTTGAAAACTACGCTTCCTCCTGTGCCAGTTTTAGCATACTGTGGCTAGTTTAGTGTGCACTGGAAATATAAAAGAATAGTAAGTTAAGGTGGTAAAGGAACCCCAACTGGTACCAGAATTTTGTGAGACTGAGTTGGATTGCTCTGGAGTTTTGTCTTTTCAATTATTAGTTTCATATATTACTTGGGATTACACATTATTTAGTAAAAATACAGAGATGCATAAGCTTGCCATTTGAAAATTTGAGGGAACAGTAACAATTTAAAAAGAAAAATATAAAGTCTTATTTGCTTCTTATATTTCATCATGTTAAAGAAACTTCAGTCAACCTGCTCTAAGGCAACTCCATTAGGGAAAGTTTTAATTAGAAAGAGTAAGATACCACTTAATGATCAGACAGTAGAGAGTAAACAGAGATCACCTTGGACGTTACTTAGAAGCCTGTTTTTCTTACTAACTGAACAGAGAAATCTTTTGCCAACAAGGATGAAGAACTGAAGTTTTATTTTGCTGTAATTTGCAGCAAGGGAACAGAGAGTGATCAAAAATAATCATAGACTAAAGCTCTGGAATGATGATTATGGGTATGCTATTTAAAATTTTTTTAAAACAGTTCTTTAACTTAAGATACTTTGACTTCATGAGAAATCATAATCATCATCTGTGCAAGATTAGCTTCTTCTCATTATTTAAAAAAATTATTGTCTCTTCATTTTTCTTCCTCACTCACACACAGGTAGCCACTGTAAAGTGTTTAATACATGACTTCAGACCTGCATGCCTCCTTAAAAACATAGAGTATAGTTTAGTATAGTTTTTCTTGTGCAGGCTTAATTCACATGAAGAGCATTGAGCTAGCATTCTTATTTTTCTCCATTAAACACTGTCTTTTTGATTTATTCATTTTGCTATATATAACTCGCGTTCATTATTTCTGCTACATCATTGAAAGAATCCAATGCATTTATTTTATTTATCACCTTTGCAGAGCATACTGCTGCTTTCAATTCTCTTGTTCTGCAAAACAATGTTGCAAACAAAATTCTGTATGTGCTCTATGCATGAGTTTTTCTTTGGGCTGGCTGGCTGCAGGGTGGGGAGTAATACCAAGATGGTATTGGATTAATGCATACTTGATTTCATTAATTTGTGATGGATTGCTCTCCAGAAAGTCTGTCCCAGTTTATATCTCCCCAAAAGCCCCAGGAAGTCCCATTTTTCAACCATGACCAGCCGTTGACATGATCTCACTTTCCAGTTTCCGTCAACGTGATGGTATAAAGTAATATCTCATGGTTGTTTTAATAACCATTTTTTTTCTGATTACTAGAAACATGAAATATCTTTTCTTATATAGTTTCCTCTTTAGTAAGATTTTTTTTATATCTTAAAAAATCAAGTTTAATGTATTTGTTGTTGGGGGTTTGACGGCATGGTTTATGTGTTCTACACAGTAATGACTTTTTTGGTTTTAGATATTAAAAATATATTCTTACAGAGTTCTAATATTATCCATGATGTCTTATGTAGAAAAAAATCCATAATTTTGATCTGATCAAGTCCATAAATTTTTCACTTTGCCATTATTTTTAAGGTTCTCATTCTTTCCTCTTTAAAATAACTTCTTTGTTTTGCTTCCAGGACTTTAGTTCCTTTGGGGTCATTTTCCATGACTCTGGCTAATCATCAGACTCCTTTTATTTTTCTTCTTAATCTCTACAGTTCTGCCTCTTAGCATGTACCAGAGCTCCATCTTCAATCTTTTATTTCCTATTGCCACTCATTGTGCAAGAAATCTCTTCCAACCTCAAGGCTACAATTAGTGCCTACATGCTCAAGAGCCCCAAACTTCTATCTCCAACCAGGACTCTAACTCTAGACAGGAACCATCTAAAGTCCTCACTAAATCATGAACCAGGCAGAGTTCCACTGGAGACACAGAACCAGTAGGAGTTATATGTTAAAATAATTAATTGTTAATTGACTTAAGTGATGGTGGACTCTGCTTAGAAAATCAGAAATCTGTAGTCAGGCTGTCAGGAAGGGCAGGCAAGAACTCTCAGGCAAAGGCTGAAGCTGTTATCCACAGGAGCAATTTCTTCTTCTTCATGGAAGCCTCAGCTCTATCTCTCAGGTGACTGAATGAGGCCTACCCAGATTATAATCTCCCTTACTTGAAGTCAAATGATTATGCACTTTAATCATATCTACAAAATACCTTCACAGCAAAACCTAGATTCATGTTTAACTAACTGGAGACTCTAGTCAAGTTGATACATAAAACCACCATAGTTACTAACTATTGATATATCTCAAATCAACATCCTACTTCCTTTTTCCTCAGCTCTCAAGGCTTCTCCTCACGTAGTTCACCCATCTCAATTTATGCCAACTCCATCTTACGATTTCCTCCCACTAGAAACATTAGAGTACCCATCAATCATTTTGTTCTCTTACACCTTGCATCTAGTATACTAGCAAAACTTGTTAGTTCTATCTTTAATTACACCCAAAATATGACCAATACCTACCAGCACTACTAAAATATGGTCCAAGCCACTATCACCTATTTCCAGATAAACTCCAACAGCCTCTCAGCAGGTCTCTGTGCCTTTAGCCTCTGCTCTACAGTTTCTTGTTCCTACAGCAGGCCACAATGAGATTCTGTCAAAGCAAATCATGTCACTGCTCTATTCTCTTCAAAATGCCCAATGATTTCCTAAAACAGGAAAAAAATAAAAGGAAATAAATATTTGTTCAATGAATGACTGGATTTCTTTTTATTTTCTTTTATAGATTTTTTTTAACTGGGGAAAGAAACTAACATGTGCAATATTTGTCCTGCACTGTACAGATATTTTAATTAATAAGAAATATAATACCTAGTATTTATTAAGAACTTATTCCATGCCCTAGCATTGTTCAAAGAACGTTAGGTATTTTCATAGTTAAGCCTTTATAACAACACTATGAAACATATTCTCATTATCACCAGTTTTCATTGAACAAAACTGAGGCACAACGAGATAAGCATCTTGCCCAGATTCACAGCTTATAAATGATGGAACTTGTATTTGAACCCAGGTACTCTGACTTTAGTGGCTGTACTAAAATTTATTTACTGTGGGAAGGGACTACAATCCTTGTTTATAGGTATTAAGAGGTCAAGATAGCAGAAGATGAGGAATGTTAGAAATGGCCTAGAGCTTCTAGTACAGTTATAGGTTGCAACAGCACACATATTTACCTCTTGAAAATGTGAGAAATTTGCTAAGACAGACCTAACTATGCAAGTTTTTTATGGAAATAATTGGTAGCAAAAATGACCAAAGAAATATTGGTAGACTGTATAAATTGCTTGAAACATCTTAGAAAGAATGCTTTAACACTGCTTGAATATCTTCAGTATTAGAAACTTTCTGGGAAACCAATGTAGCTCCTTCAAAAATGAAGGAGCTACATTTGTCCATAAACACAGGATTTCAGGAGTCTTTATTTCTAATCAAATAATGAGAGCACAGTTGCTGTCACTTCTCTCTCTTTCTTCTTATTTTAGAGCTATGCCACCTGAATGTACATGTGTAAAGAAGAGGAAATGTTGAGAAATACAGATCTGAAATCTGAATAAGACATGTTGAAACACCCTTGTTTTTCCATGATTATAGGTTTTAGTGAAATTCTAAGTATAACTAACTTTACTTGTGAATAAAATCATACTATTGTCGAAAATAGGGATGACATTACATCTCAGGGGTCAAATTTGGCCCACCGTTTTTTTCAAATAAAATTTTATTGGAACACAGACACACCCTTTTTTTTTTTTTTTTTTTAAACATGTTGTCTGTGGTTGCTTTTATGCTAAGAGACAGAACTGAGTAGCTGTGGGAAAGACCTATGGCTTGCAAAGCTGAAAATATTTACTATCTAGCCTTTTACTGGAAAAGTTTGCTGACCACTACTCTAAAAGAAAGCCCTTGGGAATTATTATTATCATATTGTAGGAAATTATTATTATATTGTAAGATCTAAATTTAGACTTAGGGGCTTCCCTGGTGGCGCAGTGGTTAAGAGTCCACCTGCCGATGCAGGGGACACGGGTTCGTGCCCGGGTCCGGGAAGATCCCACATGCCGCGGAGCGGCTAGGCCCGTGAGCCATGGCCGCTGAGCCTGCACATCCGGAGCCTGTGCTCCCGCAAGGGGAGGGGCCACAACAGGGGAGAGGCTCCAACCTGAAAAAAAAAAAAAAAAAAAAAAAAAAAAAAAAATTTAGACTTAGTAAAACTTGTAACAACTGTTTTGCTCCCTTTCTGCAATTGTCCCAAAGTGTCCAGTTGACTTTGAAATGAAGAAGACAGAATTTGGTTATAAGGTCAGGAGAGCCAAAACTCCCCGCAAAAGGCACGCAGAGTCATTATGCCTTCTCACAGGGTCTTGAATTTAGGTACTGAATCTACTTAGAGTCATGTGAAGCAAATTGCAAGGCAAACTTTGAGCTTTAAAGCCCTCTGGGAGTCATTTGTTTGATTCATTGACTGTTAAACAGATGTCCCCACATTAGGATTTCAGGGTCCATAAAATGTGATAAGACCTGGGAATGCCTCTAAAAGCGAGACCATAAAGGCCGACTCCTCTTCCCTTGAGCCTCTGTGAACTCTTCACTCTAGCGCCCCCTCCTCCAACTTTGACCCTTTCTTTGCTTATGCTTTTGCTACCTAGGTAAGTACTCATTGGTAAAGCTCTTGTCAATTTCCTTACCATTCATGTGCAAATATTTGCAATCCCAGATTCATTTATTTTATGGTTCAGAAACACATTAAAGTACTAAAATAAAAATCTACTATTAAAAATAGACCATATTTCAATGTAAAATAGGAGGTATTTAGAAAGTAAACTTCTATTCAGGTGGTAGCTTCAATATAAAATATTACAAGAGTAAATGTGCCACTGTTAATACCCTTGTTATATAGTAAACACTTTGTTAAAAATTTTTATATAGTGTAAAATTTCATAAGTATGGGCAACTATTGGATATTAAATTTTTTATCTGCTTAAACATTTTTTTCATATTAAAAAAAGGAAAAACTTTCCCTTCCTCACTGGCATTTAATTAAATCACTTTTATTTGAGAGTACATCTATGTCCAGGAAGTGTTTGCATACGGGAACCTAAACAACAACTAGATAGGAAATCCCTTCATTCAACAAATATTTGCTTAAAGGTTACAAAGTTATAAGCTTTCTGCAAGTGGTGAGGATATAAAAATGGTTCCACATTTAAATGATATAATCCATTAAAAATAGTAACATTGAGAAGAAGAATTATCAAAATATAGAGGCAGAAGCCAAAATTATATTCAGAGAATTACTCATGTATTTAATATTTTTCTTCTTTGAGGAATGAAAAATAAAGAATTCATCTTAAGAAATAAGAAAAAGAGTAATAAAACAAAATTAAAATAGAAGAAGAAAGTGACAGAGATACAGCCAAAACCCACCACTTTTTCATGAAAAATAGTATTGTTAAATTTAACAGATAGTTTTGGGGAGTGAGGGGATCTGACAACATATGAATATAAAAGGTAGAAAAAGATGATCTCCAGGCAAAACTAATCTAGGAAAAAGCAAAAAACAAATAAACCAAGGTTGATGAAGGGAACATAAGAATATACAGGAAGGGGCTTCTCTGGTGGCGCAGTGGTTGAGAGTCTGCCTGCCGATGCAGGGGACGTGGGTTCGTGCCCCGGTCCGGGAAGATCCCACATGCTGCGGAGCGGCTGGGCCCGTGAGCCATGGCCGCTGAGCCTGCGTGTCTGGAGCCTGTGCTCCGCAACGG
>NC_041231.1:18276293-18282171 GCF_002837175.3 Physeter macrocephalus
AAAAAAAAAAAAAAAAAAAAAAAAAAAAATATATATATATATATATATATATACAGGAAGGAGTTAAAAATAAAATATAAATGAATATATGCATATATACATTAACATATGGGAACCTCATTTTAAAAACATATATTACTTTGTAGTCTTTCAGAGCTACTCTGTTTTACTCCCAAATAACTACCTATAAATTGTCTTTAAAATTCTGTAAAATATTTCTTCAATATTTTATGCCTATTAAATAGAAGGAGTAAGAAAAAGATGAATTATTCTATCCTGAGGTAAGACCAAAAACATTCTTGATTTTGTTTCTAGCTACACGTTGAAAGCCAGGTTCTTGTTGGTGACTACAGTGTTTTGTTGTGTTTTGTTTCTTTTTAAACAGACCTTACTTTTTAGAAGATTTTTAGGTTCACAATAGAAAAATGTGGCAGAAATTAGACAGAGTTCCCATGTACCCCTGCCCCAACATATGCACAGACTCTCCCACTACCAACGCCCCCCACCAGAGTGGTACCTTTGTTCCAACTGATGAACATACACTGACACATCACAATCATCCAAAGTCCACAGTTAACCTTAGGATTCACTCTTGGTTTTGTACATTCTGTGGGTTTTGACAAATGTATAATGACATGTGTCTACCATGATGGAATCATAGAGCATGGTTTCATTGCCCTAAAAGTCCTCTGTTCTCTGCTTATTCATCCATCCCTGCCCTCTAACCCACATCAACCACTGATCCTTTCACTGCCTCCATAGTTTTACCTTTACTGGAATGTCATATAGATACAATTACACAGAACATGGACTTTTCAGGTTGGCTTCTTCTACTCAGTAATATGCACTTAAGATTCCTCCATGTCTTTTCATGCCTTGATAGCTCATTTCTTTTTAGCACTGAATAATATTCCATTGGCTGGATGTACCACGTTTTATTTATCCATTTACATATTAAAGGACATCTGCATTACTTTCAAGTTCTGGCAATTATGAATGAGGTTTCTATAAACATCTGTGCGCAGGTTTTATGTGGACATAAACTTTCAACTCATTTGAGCAAATACCAAGGAACTCAATTGTGCAGCATTTTTAAAGAAACTTAACTGTGGACAATTTTAGATGACTTGTTTTCTCTAGTTTATTATGAATGCCAACATTCTCTATATTATTATATCATGCCCTCTTACTTTTTTGTGTTACTTGCTTCGGCATTTGATATTCAACTACAATAAAGGGGGTTTATTTTATGGTAAGAGAGATGCATTTTTCATCTAAAAAAAACACTTCATACATAAATTGTAATTTTTTTTTTTTTTTTTTTGCGGTACGCGGGCCTCTCACTGTTGTGGCCTCTTCTGTTGCGGAGCACAGGCTCCGGACGTGCAGGCTCAGCGGCCATGGCTCACGGGCCCAGCCGCTCCGCGGCATGTGGGATCTTCCCGGATCGGGGCACGAACCCGTGTCCCCTGCATCGGCAGGTGGACTCTCAACCACTGCGCCACCAGGGAAGCCCATAAATTGTAATTATTTTAATTCACCTTTGATTTCAGGAAACTAGACTGAGGATCCTTAAGAAAGAAACCCCTGACTTTCATTAGTTTCCTACAGGAGATTGTAGAATACTTTTCTTTAGACATGTTTTTCTAAGTATATTCTCCTAAGGGCTAGGCAATAGCCTTAGAATGCCTGGTTTTGGTCTGAATCTTGTAGAAAACAGCTACAACATTTCACAATATGCCCATTTCACACCATGTTTATGAAACATATAGGAGTTAAATAAAGCCTTTACGTTCTACACAAATATCAAAGAGAATTCTGAGTGACCTTTAACTTTATACTCTACTAATATAACCGAGAAATAGTTTGAACTTCTGAATCAGTCAAGGTCCAGTTTATCACAGGGCATTCCTTTAGTTGATAGGATGGATTAGACTAATGAATGATGAGGTTGTTACATGGGGGTATTGCTTTGGAGTCATACCTTTCCTTGAGGGTCCACAACACTGTGGAAAATAGAGCCTGACCAGGGAGGTACTGGCTTAATGCTATGAACCCATTGTTACCATGGTCTATTTTATACTGCCAGAATCTACTGACAGAGAGGGTAAGGTGATAGGAAACTCATTATAGGGCTTCTTTAGATACGGCCAAGTGAATGACATGGAGTAAGGAGATACGGTAAAAATTTGTCATTGCCTCTAGGTGGAAACATAGCTCCTTATTGAAGAAAAAGTGACATTTTTTTCAAGTAACAATTATCTGCACAGCTATGTGTCTTAATGACTAAATCGAATGTAAAAATGGCATACAGATCCATCAGGGAGTATATGCATAGTTAATTATGTCTGAAATAATAAAAGTATGATTTCCCCAGGATAAGGTAAACAGCCAATTAAAATAAGATATGATATATACTTTCTCTATTCATTTGTCAAAGCATAAAACATTTTAACATTGCCTAAATAATTTACTTGTGTTAAAATAAAGGGAAATGCTTAAAACATTAATAGGGTACTTCACAATCTTGAGTCAATAAGTTGTTATATGATGGTTATGTAAATAATTCAAGACTCCGTTGGGCACAAAGGGACTAAGGCATTTTTGCACAGTTCAAATACTTCAAAGTTTGCCATAGTTTTCTCCACTGGGCCAAGCTGTCTCCGATGGCTTCTCACAGATGAAGCCTGGAGAGATTTGGGGGCTAATATTCTGCTCTGTCTCTTTCCATGGGAATATTATTGTTTGTGATTGTTTCATTTTTATTGATTGTTGTTCTGATCTGAGCTCTACTAGGTGTTATGAAAGGGGACAAATAAGTGTGGTCGTACATAGCTTCTTTTTTTTTTTTTTTCATACTTAGCTTCTTGAGGAAAAATAAAAGAGATAAGCAAAAAACAAACAAAAATAAATAACAGCAACATACATATACCAGATAACAATTATTTTAGCATTAGAATCTCAATTAGAGTTCATAATTTAGTATGCATGAGAAATCCAATGTTTTCAGAACAGTTTGACTGAAGTTAATACATAAACTAGATTATGTGCCCAAAATGTATAATACAAATAAGAGATCAGGAAGTCAAAGGATTACAGAACACTTTTAGTAGGATTCACTGGAAATGCAAATGTGGATAAGATTTGAAGAGGTGAAGGGAAGAGGGCACAGAGAGCCATTACGGGAGGGAGGGTGTGGAGTAGTCCAAGTGAAGCCCAATCAGAAAGGAAAGCTTGGAATTCTGCTCTCTGAAAGGAATCGTTCAGGCAAATATCCCTGCTTTTGACTAGCTTATATGGAAAACAACAAAGTGGACATGACTCTCCATAGAGATGACATATTCTCAATGTTTTACCTTAGGGAACACTCCAATTCCCTATCCTTAATGGTCTCATCCCAAATGAATCTTTCCAAAGTTTTAATTCTCTGACTTGTTTGGCCTATGGGTCTTAACAGATGTGCATATGCTTAAATGAAATAAATGCTAAAATAAAAGAAGTGATTGAATTATATAACAATGGCATGAATATATATATATATACATATATATCTCAGAATTTGTCATTTTACTTTGACACATTCATTTATAGGGAGTAAACTAGGGGTCACCGTGTTATATAGAACCACTGTGTGTGTTCCTTGATGGCACTAGGAAAATAAAGGAAACAAAGTAAAAAAAAAAAAAAAAATCAGTGTTTGGCTTAGCAGTGCACCCACCATCTTAGCAGCCCTGGACTCTGATACATACTTGGCATGTATCCTTACTCCAAGATGTTCATCAGCATTCCATGGACAGTTCTTAATAGCTATTTGGTCACACCAGAAAAAAAAGAAGGACCACACTAACCCATTTTTCATCACTAATGGATTATATAATGGGGTTCAATTGCATTCAATGTATTCTACCTAAGTGTGCTCGAAAATGCAGCCAGAGAATTAGAAGATGTTGCTACAAAATGCTTCCGTTCATCTGGGAAACGCTTCTCCATCAACAGACTGCAAGCATTATCAGAATTTCTGGAGACAGATCATTCATCATTTTTTTCCACCTGACCTAAAAATACAGAGTGTAATCAGTATCCACATAAAACTACAGATAAGCACATGGGATCCCAGAGTGAACACACAAACACACACTCTTCGCACCACATTCCTGTTGGGACGTGATGGTCGATAGATGGTTACTTAATTCGACATACATCCCTGTTCTTAGCTATAATGAGCACCACACAAAGAACTGGCTGATTTTTAAAAACATAAGCACAGTAAAATACATCTATAATTGAAAATTTATAGTGCAGGTTTTAATCCTCCTTTTTTAAAAGGGCATTTAAATATTGCAGGGTACCAGAAAAAGAATTACCAAACTGATTGCTATATATTATCACTGTACCCTTTCAAAGTGTATAACGAACCATAATTCAGCAAAGAGTTCATTGTTTCGATATATTCACGGTGATTATTAGTTTTTTTGGGTTTTTTGGTCATTTTGTCTTTAACCTGACAAACAAAAGATGATATTCCAAGGTGATTTCGTTTGATTTTTTTGTTTGTTTAGATATCAGGTGAATGATCATTTACTAGATTATCCTAAAGCTTACATATTGATTCAAGAACTCTAGCAAATCTGTAATGTTTCTTTACACTGACAACTTCAAAGTACGTAGTAAACCCTCCCAGAACCATGATTATAGCTCTTCTAAATTTGAATAGCTGTGTTTCCTTGCTTTCATAAATGTGTTTGTGTCCATATTAGAAATGATGTTTGAATGAACTATTTTACAGTTACTGTACGTTTTGAAATACGCAATGTCTAAAAATGTCATTAAAATACTCAAAACATGTCCCTGAAAGGTGAGTTTGAGGTATAATACCCACCTAAAGCTTAGAATTTTCTACTGATTTCGCCTTTCTGAGCACCCTAACTTTATTTTCAATACACAATGTCTGGTATTTTCTCAGCACCAAAGAGAAGATGCCTCAAATTAACATTGTTGCAACTGGGGACACAACTGATTCGGAAAGTAATTTTTTTCTACTTCCTATACCTTTTCAGGTGCACAATATTAAAACAACATCCTATTAAAAAGCTTTATAACGTCATAATAGGTAAGACAATCTCAAAGTCAAGCGTTTCAGCTAATAAACCTGCAGAGCCGTTAAATCTATGCTCTTTACTAGCCTTCCAGTTTATACCCTACCAACATAAAACTTATTCAAATAAGGAAAGCAATTTTAGCCTTCCTAAAAACATTAGATGCACACCTATTTGGACTAGGACGAAAATTGAGGTTGTACTCTTTCTGGGTGCTCCACAGCATGCGCCTGCGTAACGATGTGGGGGTAGATGAGGGTGGAGCAGCAGAGGGCTGGGGATATCGAGAGTTGCGCCATTATGATAGAGACAGCTGTGTCCTCGTACATGGTAGCCGCCATCCACAGGTGGCTAAATTAAACAAATTACATTTGTCACAACTACTTAACTGCTGTTGTAGAGTGAAAATATCCATAGTCAATATATAAATGAATGAGTGTAGTAGCTGTGTTCAAAAAAAAAACCTTTATTTACAAAAATAGGCAATGGGATATATTTGGTCCGTGGTCTGTAGTTTGCCAACTTCTGATGTTTGGTTTTCCACTGTGTGACTATCCCATGTCTATTCCTCTTCCTGTTGATGGGCACTTCAATACTTTCCAGTTTGGGTTATTATTAGTGCTATGTGAACATTTAGTTCACATTTTTCATGAATATTTGTAATTCCCTTCTTGATTTTCTGCTATCTGGCATGCTTCCCCCTGTTCAGGCATTTATCCTTGAGCGCGGATTTTTTTTTTTTTTTTTTTTTTTTTTTTTTGCTGTACGCGGGCCTCTCACTG
>NC_041231.1:18282202-18286278 GCF_002837175.3 Physeter macrocephalus
ACGCGGGCCTCTCACTGTTGTGGCCCCTCCCGTTGCGGAGCACAGGCTCCGGACGCGCAGGCTCAGCGGCCATGGCTCACGGGACCAGCCGCTCCGCGGCATGTGGGATCCTCCCGGACCAGGGCACGAACCCGTGTCCCCTGCATTGGCAGGCGGACTCTCAACCACTGCGCCACCAGGGAAGCCTAAGCGCAGATTTTAAATCTCACCCCGTTATGAGTTGGATTGTGTCACACAACAGGAGCTTGAAGTCCTAACCACCAGTAGCTGTGAGTGTGACCTTTCTTGAAAATTGGGTCTTTTCTGATTGTCAAGTTAAAATCAGGGCACTAGGGCACATCCTAATACAACATGACTGTGTCCTAATAAAAAGGGGAAATTTGAACACTCACATAAACATAGATGGAAGACAATGTGAAGACAGGGAGAATACCATCTAGAAGCCAAGTAATGGCGAAGGCTCCCAGAAGCTAGAACAGAGGGCATGGGACAGATTCTCTATCATAGTTCTCAGAAGAAACCAACACTTCTGACACCTTGATTTTGGACTTCTAGGCTCCACGGCTGTGAGACAATAAATTCCTGTAGTTTAAGCCATTCAGTTTGTGCTACTTTGTCATACAACCCTAGAAAACTAATATACTCCCTTGGAGAGGTCTTCCTTTATCACATGTATCTACAATTAACCACTCTCCCCATTTCTATCACTTGGCCTTGCTTATTTTACTCAATACTCATTTCTTTTGTTTGATTTCTATTTTCCCTGCTAGAATTAAATTCTATGAGAGTAAAGTGTTCACATGACTCTTGCTCCACTCAGTTTCCCTTACCTGGCAAACTGTAGATGATCAATAACTATTTTTGAGATAAATAAATGTGCTGTGTCTAGTGCTGCAACTTTTAACTGGCATTTGGGAATTGGACGTAATTGGAGTAGTCAGATCCACAAGCACAGGTCAGCTAATTGTGAAAGAATTAATAGACTCAGAAGACCCAGAATGAATGACATCTTTATGAGCAGGTAAAGGAGAATTTTAAGGAGTGAAAAATGGAAGTTAGTCTCTGAAACTAGTAATTTTTGAACACCTACTATGAACCAATTACTACACTAGGCATTTTCCTGTTGTACTGTTCTGCTATCTCCTAGTTTATTTAATTTCGGTAAGTCTGGTCCTTCATCTAAACCATGAGAAAAGTAGTGTTACCTCTTCTATTTACTCCTATCATTGAACGGAGTAAATAAGAAAATGCCTACAATTCACTCTGCATACTGCCCCCCGCCCCAGTACAGCAAGTGTGCACTCAATGTGGACTTTTAAAATTCACAATGCATTTAATAGCAGAGGAAATAAACATTGACATCTTTCACTCAAGAATCCACAGCTTATAAGTAGCAGAAGCAAGTTCTGAACTCAGGGTTTTTTTGGCCTAAACGATCATCTTGCATTCCTTTTTATGTACTCTTTCTGGACATTTTATAGCTATTGGTTTGATTAATATTCTTTCTGCAAGGGTAAAAGCCTTTTTTGTTTGTTTTTTAAAAGAGAGACAAATTGGCTGCTTTGAAAGGTCGCCTCCGCTATTTTGAGATGTGGCCAGTGCTCACAACGGGAGGTCTTGAGACTCACGTCTGGGACGCAAATTGTAGACCTGGACACTTGAAATAACCATAGTTTATGAGCAACGCCAGGCCAATTCACACCTAATTCAGTGATGACATCACAAAGGTCTTTCTTACTCTATGATTTCACACATGCAGAGCCACTTTATTTGGAGAGATTTAAAAATGATTGCTCTAATGATGGGAATTTGGAAATCTGAAATCTTAATAGAAAGACTGAACATGATTTTCAGCATTGCCAGCAATGATCCAGTCCACAGAACAACTTTTTCAGTGTGGTGGGTGCCAGTCAGCACAGGCAAATCACGACCATCATGAATGACTCTGCAGCCTTCAGATATGAACACGTCCTAACATGACAATCTGGTTGGCTTGTTTGTAAAAGACATTTTTAATCTTTTGCCTCTAATATAATACTTACATTTCTCTGGCTATAAAACAAACAAATATACTTCAGGTTTGTAGAAAATCAACATTTTTTCCATCAATTTAAATACTTGCCAAATTTGAATTACAAGGAAAACAAAGTTTTAATTTTAAAATATTGACAGTCAGTACTCTGTCACTATATTGAGGAATGTAAATGTTCATGTAAACATACATCTGCACACAAAACACTGATAAGAATTTGGTTCATTTAATGTGATTTTTGCTTTGGGGGGAGGAATGTATTTTGGCAAATTTCTATTCATACACTCAAACCTTCTATCATTTAAGGACATGCATGGTGAGAAAGGATGCTCAGAGTCATCTACTGGGAGAAGTTAATGATCTCTAGTTTCTGTCAGGCCAGGCAACTGGAATAACAATTTTATGAATGTGTACTAATGTCCGTCAGACTATGAATCTAAAATCAGAGGGCATTTGCCACATAATATAGGTAATGCTAAGAGAAATAACAGCATCCTCAAGGGCAAGGCCATTTCTGACATCTAGTTGAACTCCTAACCTCATGTTTTTTTGAGATTTTTAACCCTAAATAGTGATCCAGTTTTTCCTTTTCACTCTCAACCAGTAGTTGACAAAAAATTACAGAGGATTTAGCTTTACAATATTTCAATGCATTAAGGAGAAGTAAAATTATTTCACATTATGCATATGAAGTTCATCCCACCAAAGAAACATACACACACACACACACACACACATAAAGAACAATGTGCATGGGACAACTGTGTGAAAAATATGCAACTAAATATCACAATTGAATGCCCAGCCCTTCATAGAACCAAACTACATAATGTCTTTGTGGTTTAACTTTTTAGCTGCTCTTGGCGGTCTGATTCAGTATTCCTTATTCAGGGACATGTCTGCCTCCTTTGGGACATTTTCTGCCTGTGATGACAAGGATGCTGTTCCAAAATGAAATTTGGAACCCAATTTTAAATTGAATCTCACCCTCCAGAGTAAACAGTAGATGGAGCTGCCTCTTAAATCATCAACTTTTAATTAAATCCTTTGCAGCTGTAAGATCCCCATACTCAACAAGGTGATAAATGCACTGTATTTTAATTTAGTTGTTTTTTGTACTAAACTCACTGCGTTAAAAGAGTGTATGATATTCACCAAGTTACTAAGAACGGTTTCACTATGACTTCTTGATCACAGCATAGTGAAATGTTTAAAAACACCGCAGTCAGCAACTTGAAGTCAAATCTTGGCTCTAGAGCCTGCTAACTCTATGACCTTGGCCAAGTCAAATGATCTCTTAGCCTCAGTTTGTAAGCCAGATTGAAACACTGGCTCTGTTCTCCCCTGACCTCTCCCTGTATTCATACCGTTACCATGACCTAATTATGGATGGAGCATATTACTCATGCTTTTGACTTGGAGCTTGACCATGGGAGTTGTTTTAGCCAAAGAACTGTGGAGGGAGGACAATGTGCCATTTCTGGACCTAGGTCTCGAGAGGCCTTGTGTTTTTTTGCTTGCTCTCCTGCATTTTATCATCCCCAAGAGAAAGTCTTATCCTGGATAGCTGCTTCTCTTTGACCCTGAATCCCATGATCAATACATGTGAAGTTGAGCTCTTCCTACCCAATCTACCCTAGATGAGCTACCTTAGTGGACTTCCCATGTACATGAGAAATAAATGCCTATTTTACGCCATTAACATATTGTGATTATTTATTACACATCATTATTGCTGTAAGAGTGATACAATTTTCTTATAGGTGAAATGAGAATAAAGATTGCCTCTTAATCATAGAGTTGTTGAAAAAACTAAATGGAACATTTATTCATTTAAGGGATATTAAATGCTTGCTATCAAAGGAGACCCTTTGCTACAAGCTTGGGAGATCAGAGAGGTAAGGTTCTTGCCCTCAAGAAGATCACATTTTTAGAGAAATGCAAATCAAAACGACAATGAGATATCATCTCACACCGGTCAGATTGGCCATCATCAAAAACTCTAGAAACAATAAATGCTGGAGAGGGTGTGGAGAAAAGGGAA
>NC_041231.1:18286853-18312979 GCF_002837175.3 Physeter macrocephalus
CTGATTCACTTTGTTGTAAAGGAGAAACTAACACACTATTGTAAAACAGTTATACTCCAATAAAAATGTTAAAAAAAAAAAAAGAAGATCACATTCTAGATGTACTGTGTATATTTGAATGTTCATAATGTGGTACAACATGGATTCATAAAATGGTAAGCATAGCAATGAATACTAAGACAATAACTAACAGTATGTAAAAAATGTGCTACTATTTAATGTTAGTAATTTTATTCCATGTTGATGTAATGGAGAATGACAAGCTTAAAAGGGAAACCATAATATAGGATGAAAATAGAATACCTAACAACTACATTTTAGGATTAAAAAATTCCAATAAGCACTTGTTCAGAGATGGATAGTAAGGGAAGAAAACTGCAACAAGGCAAAACATATGTCTTGAACTTAGCAATTTTACTCTATAGGTTTTTGAAAACTGAGAAGCTTAAAGAGGAAGTAATTTTAATTTATGGACATCACATAGTATGATAGTTAATTTTATGTGTCAGCTTGCCTGGCCATGGGGTGCCCAGATATTTGGTTACACATTATTCTGGGTGTGTGGGTGAGGGTGTTTCTAGATAAGATAAACATTTGAATCACTAGGCTGAGTAAAGCAGATTGACCTCTCCATTATGGGTGGGCATTATCCAATCTGTTGTAGTCCTGAATAGAACAAAAAGGTGGAGTAAGGAAGAATTCATTCTCTCTGCCTGGTTATTTTCAAGCTTGTGACACTGATCTTCTCCTGCCTTTGGACTTGCACTTGGACTAGAACTTACACCATTGGCACTCCTGGGTCTCCAGCTTGCCAATTGCAGAGAGTAGAACTTCTCAGCCTCCATAAATGTGTGAGCCAATTCGTTTCCTTAAATCCTTATTTCCTTATAATAAATCTCTCTCTTTATCCATCTAGCTAGCTAGTTAGCTACACACACATAAAATACACACACACACACACACACACACATTCTATTGGTTTTGTTCCTCTGGAAAACCCAAACTAAGACACTAAGGCACCTAGAAACTGCTCCTTTCTTTTTGACATTCTGTCAAACCACACCTAAATATTGTAAATCTATAAACACATATTCCAAAACAGAGCAAAACGATCACAAAAGAGATCTCAATGGAAAGGGATGTCAAAGATTTACTTTGCTACTATTTTTAATCCTTATCACAGAACATGCATGCAAAATGATAACTTACTTCTGTAATGGTGGAATAATAATTTTGAAGTGACACTAGAAAGTCATTGAATGTTAGAGTTGAAAGGAAAATCAGAGAATTATTCATCCATTATTTTACATGAGAATACTTCCCCCAGGGAGGAAACTCAAATTTCCCAAGGTCATAGATACTGACAAAATTGAGATAATTGGTAAGAGTAACACATATCATTTATTGAGTACTTAGTATGTATCTCCCACCGTGCTTTACATCATTATTGCATTTGATAATCACTGAACAAGTATGTGAGTTGGGCATTATGATTACTCCTCGTTTTTCAAATGAGGAGATAGTTTAGAAATGTTAAGAAATATGAAGTGGGGTCCACAGACATGTGGTCAAATCAGGCTTAAAATCAAGCCATTTGACTTTAGAGCAGTGCTTCTCAAACCTTAACATGCATACAACTCACTTGAAGATTTTGTTAAAACACCTGGCCCTCGCCTCAGAAAGTCTGATATAATTGGGATGGGGTAGCCCTCTAGTGTCAGAGAGTCTCTTCCAGGGGATTCTAAATGTGCAGACCTGATTACAACCCCTACTTTGGGCACGTATGGCTAAGTTCCTTTTACGTATTCCTTATCCTTTAGAAAAAGCAATGAGAATTAGGCCATGACTCAAATTATAAAGTACATAGTCTCCTTGTCCTTAATATGGGATTTGATTTTTAGTAAGCAGGAAAAACTGGAAAAGAGGAGTGATATTTGGTGGTGGGGGGAAGGTGTCCTTAAAAAGATGTTACAATTAGGATAGAATGGGAAGTTCACTTGGGAAAATGAATGCCAACATGGCAATGTTACAAACCAAAATAATACCAGTAACACTAACACAATGTTCCAATCGTTTTACACTAAATTGTAATATTTCTCTTACTGGAACAGACCTGAATCCAATCCCTAACCTGTCCCATACAAGTCCAGCAGAGTCACAGCTGATCCACAAGCTGTGAAGGAGAAATGCATGCTTACCCGTGTAAGCCACTATGTGCTGGAGGTTTTTGTTGTTGTTATTCAGTATTAAAAAAAAAAAGACTTGACTAATACAATTATATTTAAACAAAAACATTCTGCATGACCTGTTGATTATTCTTTTCACTGACCAGCATCTGAAATGCTCCATACCTTCCTAATGTTTCTGGAATTACTGAATGAATTCCAGGGTAAGACAGCTATCTTACTATGAAAGTAAAAAGAGGCCTCTAGGGTATGGGCATGTGACCAGGCTCAGCATTCAGCCACACCCATTTAGTTATTCATATCTCATAGTGAAACAAAAGAGATTGTGGCAAATTCCTTTTCTAGGGGAGAGCAGAGGAGAGATGTAAGTGGTGGCATTACATTCTAGTGATGGAAGTGGTACAAGCTGTGAGCACCATATTCATGATGTAACATGATGTCTGCACTGGGCGGCTTCTGGGGCTCTACCTCTGCTGGCCTCAGGCTGCCTCTCCTTCCATTTTCTCCTGCTTGTTTTTCATGCCTCATTTTGAATCTTTCTAGCTCTTCTCTAAGCTTATGAGGGTCTTCCAATAAATATGATTTTTCCTTAAATCTACCAGGGCGATGTTTCTCATCTCCAACTAAAACGTCTTCATGTCCCATTTGCCTTTGTGCATTTAATTCTTAAGTATTTAGCTGGTACTTGCGATGTATCAGGGACTGTACTAGACTCTAGAGATAAAAAGAAGAGTGAGGTCCCATTGCTCTCAAAGGATATATATGTCTACCTACAGTGGATTCTTGTTATTTACTGTAGTTATGTTCTAGAAAATCACTGAAAACCATGAATTAGTGAACACTGAACTTTGCTCTTAGAAGAAATACAGGGTTAGGTTTTTAAAAGCCTGTGGTCACAACATTTTCATCAGATGATCAGCACATAATCTTGTTTTATGTGTGTATGATTAAACACACCTTATTAAATCTTACTTAGTAAATATTGTTTATTCATTAACGTTTAACTCATGGCCAACAGCACTGTAACTCATGCCTGAACAAAGCTTATGTAACGCCTATGCTTTCTCTGTAAGGCACAGCACAGCCTTCTTCTGCTTGGGAGCACTAGCCAGCACTTCAGGCCTACACTTAAGGGCCATTTTAAACAGTAAAATCCCCAAGAAAAAAAAATCACAATAATGTGAAAAGAGAGCACTAAATATAGTCTGAAAGGGATACTTGTTTACAGTAAGAGACCTGAAACAAGAAAGTAGACTATTACCTTTTCTACCTCAGCTGGGAACATGTGTGTTGGGTGACTCAAAAATTTCTCCCCTCGGGCTTCCCTGGTGGCGCAGTGGTTGAGGGTCCGCCTGCCGATGCAGGGGACACGGGTTCGTGCCCCGGTCCGGGAGGGTCCCGTATGCCGCGGAGCGGCTGGGCCCGTGAGCCTGCGCGTCCGGAGCCTGTGCTCCGCAACGGGAGAGGCCACGGCAGTGAGAGGCCCGCATACCGCAAAAAAAAAAAAAAAAAAAATTTCTCCCCTCTGTGCATGTCTGCTAATGACCAGGAAAGTACAGTGAGTATATCGATTTGGGGGTGAAAATAAATTTTAGCATATAGGTGAATTCACAAATATGGAATCTGTGAATAATGAGGATTAACTCTATATAGATTAGAGACAGAGTTAGAGATAGAGGTATGCAGATATGTTTGTATATAAATAAATTCCTATGTATGTTATATTCTTAGTAGAGAAATACAAGATGTAAGGTGTGTGAGAAGTGGATAGGGAATGCAAGGACAGTAAAGGAAGGAAAGCACTGTGCTTGGTGATCAGAATAAGGATGACAAGATAACACATCATATTTGAGGTGCCCTTTGGAGATGAACAAGAGGTAGGCTTTTTAGTTAAAGGAAAAGCCTACACAATGTCCCACACACAACTTTGCATCACAAACCTTTCTGGAAATAACAGACTGCGAATTAGGAAAAAGGGAATTTGAGGGAGTTGGAAAGAAACATTGAGTTCTGAGAATAAATTTATATCACACTGATGGGTCTAGTTTATAGAGTAGGACATGCTCAGATTTGAGCTTTGCAAAGATAACTTCCATGATAATGTAGTGGTTGGACTGACAAGGAATGAGGCTGGGGATGGGAATTCCAGATGGGAGTGACTCATAAAAAACAGGTTAATGGCATGAAGCTGAACTAAGACTGGGAACAGCAGTAGGCAAGAGATTCAAATCCACAGGATTTAAGGAGAAATTAACTATTATAAAATGGGAAGAAGAAAAGATTAGGGGATAAATAGATTAAGTTATTACTTGGAAAGACTTTCACAGAGCCTGGGCACACAATGGGCAGGCAGTTTTGCTGGTAAAAAACCTGCGCCTGGTTTTGTACATGCTGAGATAGAACTGACGATGAGATGGCCAAGTAAAGTATCTCAGCCATTAAGAAAAGTAAAAAATATTATTGTTCAGCGTAATTTTCTGATCTTTTGGTTCCTTTATTATTAGAAATAGAAACAATGAAAAGATATTTAATAAATGCTGTCTTGATGATAAATCTGTTATAAAAAGAATTCCCATAATTCTCCTAATTCTGAGTTTGGGGGCCTGATCAAACAGCACTTTGTAGACCATTGAAAAGGATGTTGATTCTGACACTGAATGAAATGATGTGCCATTGAAATGTTTTGAGCAGAGAAGGGACACAATATGACATCATTTAGAAAAGTAACCGGGGCAGCTGGACTGAGAACAGACTATAGAGGGACAATGGTGAAAGTCGGGAACGCTGAGGTTATTGCAATAAACTTTACTTCCTAAAAAACTTTAACCACTTTTCATTAAAGCATAAAATGGTTACATTCTGCCAACTGAGAGAAAAAAGATTGTAAGTAACTATCAAAGATGTAGAAGACCCTGTTCTTCTAAACCTGGGGAGATTGCACACACATAAGTAAATAAATTAAGGGTGGGGAAGATGCTTTGGCTTCAGGAAGGAGTTAAGTAGAGACTGATTATAAAAACAGTCAATTTCAAGGTTTCAAAATGCCCCCACCCAGTTTTATTGAGATAAAATTACCACATAGTATTGTTTTTGTTTAAGGTGTACCACATAATGATTTAATATATGTATATATATTAAAATGGTTACCACATTAAGTTTCATTAACACCCATCACCTCACATACTTATAATTTTTCTTCTTATGATGAGGACTTTTAAGATTTACTCTCTTAAAGCAACTCTCAGATATACAATACAGTACAGTTAACTACAGTCACCACGCTGTATGTTACATCCCCAGAACTTATTTATCTTATAACCGGAAGCTTGACCCCCTTTCCTCATTCTTTTATTTTTAGATTCCACATACAAGTGAGACCAAACAGTATTTGTCTTTCTCTGATTTATTTCACTTAGCATGATGCCCTTAAGGTCCATCTATGTTGTCACAAATGGCAGGATTTCTTTTTTATGGCTGATGGTCTCGACCAAAAATTAGGAGTTGAAGATTTTAAAGTATAAGTTTCTTGTCAGCACTGTCCCAGAGGTGTTACTACCATAAGCCATTTTACACCTTTTCCTAAATTGTCTTGGTTAGCATACAGTATTTGTTTGTTAGTCTTGTGTTTTCTTCATCAGTCAGTGAACTTCCTAAGTACTAGGTACTCCAAGTGACCTGGTCTAAGCTCTACTCTGTAAAGTCCCAATATTTCCTTTTTCTTTTTCTTCTTTTTTTTTTTTGGTTCAGTGAGCATTTAAGCTTATTAATAGTTATTGTCATTGTAAAACTACAGTTTTTCATCACTCAAAATCACCCCAGGAGGAATTGGAAATTGGAGGTACTTTTACATTTTTTGGGGTCCCAATCTAAATCCTTTTCTCCCAGTCTCTAAGGAGGGAATTAATGATCTCAGTTAGAGAAGTACCCCTCCCTTTGCTCCTCTTTCGTGCCTGTATTCAGAGAAAGAATTCAAAAGGGGCCACTCTACACCACCTTGCTCTACCACATTCATATTTAATTGATGTACAGTGGGAAGTAATGCTCCCAACAAATACATACATCTAATATCCTTAAGTGGTTGGCTGTGATTTTTTTTTTTTCTTGGTCATTGCATTTCTTTCCATCTTCAACCTCAGATTTACTAGGGTGATCATCACTGCTTGGCTGACCCCGAGGAGTGCCAACCTGGTGTATGTATCCCGTAATTAAACCCTGCTTTTGGGGAATATGGCCTGGCACAGAATATACGCATAGTGGTTTTGCCCCCTGCAATGGTGATTTCTATTGCATTTTATGCCTATGTAGCTTCTAACTGTCCTAGAAGAAAAGGATTAAATGAATCAACATGTGTGAAGCCCTTTGAGCTAACACTTAATGAAGAGTTTGAAATTCCCAGGTGTAAAGCACCATAAAAGTGGTAACCACTATTATCTTCCTAATAAATGACTTTTCCATTGTCTTTCCCATGTGATATTTTTATTCCTCACTTTTCTCCTTCTGGTGGATTTAATTTTTAAATGAACAAGAATGTCTGTTATAAACTTTTTTTTTAATTAGAGAAACACTTGAGCAAACTGCTTATATTAACCAACATCATTTTAAAAGAGATTGGAAATTAGCTCCTTGCCTTAATGTCTAATACAACTAATTAGTCAGATATATATGATATAATGCTAAAATAGTGGATGGTATATGAAAAATGTATATAAATATGTACTATATGTAAAATGTTACCATTTATAATAAAAGCTACTATTACCAAATATATATATATTTCAAATTTTACTAAATATGATATGGAATGAAACATTTCAGCAAATATTTAATGATATTTTAATTTTACTGCGTGCATATTTTTTCTGGTTTTGTTTCTCTATTATGAAAATTAAAAGCAGGCTAAGAATATATAGTAGAAAAAGCTGAAAGCAGAACAAGAATCCAGCAAAACAACACATAATTAAGAATCTTGATTAAGAAACTCTTCTTGAGAGGGTAGTCTCTTGATTAGAAAGAAAAGTTTGGATGAAAAACTTCATGGGCAGAATAAGATCTATTTTACATCCTAAAACCATGGTCATCCATTGTGGGTAATTCTTTCTAAATATTTCTAAATCATCACCTAGCCATGGTTGAAAAGATCTACTAAGAGATGAAACAGAGCTCTTAACTGTTTTCCCACAGCTTCCTCATTATATGGGTGATTCCATATTTTAATCGATCCTCTAGAAATAAAGTATGGACGTGAAGAGAGAATATAGAAAAGTGGCTTAGAGTTTGAATTTTTGAATAACTGTGTCTAAAGCGCGGCTCTAATATCACTAGCTATTTGACTCTGGGCAGGTTATTTGATTCCTCTATAACTCAGTTTCTTACCTGAGAGTCAAATAGAGAAAATAATAGTGCAATCTCACATTTCTTGGGTGATTGGATGAGATGATTATTATAAAATCCTTGGCATGCTGGAGCTACTCAATAAATTCGTATTGATGTTATTAGCAATAGTGGTGGTAGTAGTAGCTGCACTAAATACTTTCCAAAACAAACTTCTCAATTCCTCCAAGGAATACACATTCCCAACAATGTCCAAGAACATCTACAAAGCTCTCTTAGATTGAGAAGATGACAGGCATGTATTCTCCTGGTGGTCATTATTAATATTTATCAGCTTTCAAGTATGGATTTCCTGCATTATTTATTTCTACCTATATTTTCATAAAGGTGACATTTGCTTTAGAAACACAGGACTAAAATAGTGTTGGAAATAATTACCATGTATTAAATAAAAATTGAAACATTCAAACCAATTCTTTTTCACTTAGGGGTAGCATATTCCATTTTCTAAGCATTCCAAAGTGATATGTTTGATTTTGTCAAACCTCTCCCCATTTCCCACATGTGCTATACAGACTTGTTATCTTGGAAGTGATTACTCATACTTATTTTTTGGGAGCAGGTATCTAAACCTATAATCCAGTAGGTATGACATGCTTAGCTTCATAAATGTCCCAAAGCCTAGAATCTCCCCCTATTCCTGCACTGAGAAATAGAGAAAGTAGGAAATGAGAATGAATTTTGTGTTTACCCATTTGGTGTCTAGATAGACTTACTATTGGGATGTGTGACAGTCTACCTAAGTCATATGATCAACAGAAGTTGGAGTTGATAATAAGTAATAAGGCAGAGCCCACTTTTGATCTCCTTTGCCTAACAGGAAATGCAGTATAGGAATAAATCCAGGAAGGACTGCTGAAATTAAAAGGCTGGAGTACCCAGTTCTATCACCTTACCTGGACTATGATAAAGCTTTAGTAGCATTTTTTGGGTAGAGATCTGAGGGAATAGTTAAAATGACAAGCAATAGTAGGTGCAGTGAATCATAAACCCCAGTCTAATGGAACACACAGCTGCCACTATTTTTACACAGAGTTCTCCAATTAAGGAAAGAAAACTTCGTTATATTTTAATACATTTTTGAATGGTCTTTAAAAAAATTTCAAGGAAAAGTTAAATATACCAAAGCATCCATGGTTCAAAAAAGATAAGAACTTGCCTTTTTCCCTTGCTCATTTTAGGAAGATATCAAGAACAAGAGGACTTTAATGAGCAATATTTGTTTATGATCATAAAACTATATAGTATAAGCCAAAGTAAAGTAATAGCTCTTATCATGAGAAACATATGGACTGGGGTGGGGTTGCAGGATTGACCACATAGTAGCATAGCATGAAATTAACTCTTCATGATAATAATAATGTAATGCTGACATTAATAGGCAGAAGACAGCTATGTATGGGCTTGACCACTGCGGCTATACTGAGATGAAATGGGCTATAAAATGTTTGCTATTGTTTTGAAATGGGATAACAGCATACATTTAAATTATGCTCTCATCGAAATTGCACTGTAAACCACAGTGACCTATTTTTATGTCTTTTAATGATAAGATTTTGCATATTTCATTAAAAAACTGAATGCTTTCAGCTTAGTGGCATGATTGAGGGTACAGGACTCAGTATTAGTATATATAAAGTGCTCAGTACATTGGCTGTTAATGTGAAGATTTTAATGTGGTTGGGACCTCTTCAGCTCAGCCTAGGACACTTAGAAATCATGAGATGAGCTAGGTTTTTACACAACATCCACAGCTAACTTCCTCCTTCCAGGAAGTGAGATGGAAAAAAAAAAGCGAGGTGTGGGTACACAGTTTGTATACAGTTTCCTCTGTGTTCATGATAATCAACCATGACATTCCTTACGTGTAAATAGCACCTTAATCTTAGAATTAGTCGCATATCTGCTTTCATGGAGCCACTACTAACCAAGTGATTGGAGGTAGCATGCTGAATAAAATCCATTTTCCATCCTTTGGCTAGATAGAGGAATGGAGAAAAACATCTAAAGAGGGATATGTTTAAACATGTAATACGTTTCATTCTAAAGGTACACTAAGTATTAGATGCCTGATTCTGCTCTTTATTATAGACTTAACCATCACTGGAAGCTCTAAGTAAATATAAGCTTTATTTATTTATTTTTAACATCTTTATTGGAGTATAATTGCTTTACAATGTTGTGTTAGTTTCTGCTGTATAACAAAGTGAATCAGCTATACTTATACATATATTCCCATATCCCCTCCCTCTTGCGTCTCCCTCCCACCCTCCCTAGCCCACCCCTCTAGGATAAGCTTTATTTTTGAAGGAGCAAAGGATCCTATAAGTTCAACAAAACCGATGCTTCCTCTCCTTTTTGCTCCACTGTAACCGATCAAATTAACATTTATAACACATGCATACATCACTGAACAAATTTCACTGGGCTAATTATCTTGCTCTCATGCCCCCCTAACATAAGGACTTTTCTTATAATGGCATTTTTAACTGCTTATGTAATTGTCTATCTCTTCTACCATACTGTAGGCACTCTTCCTAGAGCCTGGAATAATGATTAGAAAACAGTAAGCACTAAATACAACTTGTTGAAAGGAGGAAGAACTGGTCTAAAGTTCAGAAAAATGGAAAAATGCCTTTGACATTCCTATGTACTATTTTCTATGTTACATACAATAAAATCTGGGGAAACTCTTTTTTATTTATGTGTTGATGTTGAATGTTTTTCAATTGTAGCTTTTATAGATGTCTATCCTTAGAATGACAATAACACTACTCTACACCCACTAGGATGGCTATTATAAAAACAACAACAACCCCCCCCCACACACACACAAAATGGAAAATAACAAGAGTTGGAAAGGATGTGGGGAAACTGGAAATCTTGTGCATTGCTGGTGGGAATGGTACAGCTTCTGTGTGGTATGGCAGTTCTTCAAAAATTTAAAAACAAAATCACCATATGACCCAGCAATTCCACTTCTGGGTATACATCCAAAAGAACTGGAAGCAGGGACTCAAATAGGTATTTGTACACCCAAGCTCATAGGAGAATTATTCACAAAAGCCAAAAAGTGGAAACTACCCAAGTGTTCATTGATAGGTGAATGGATAAACAAAGCGTGGTACATACACACAATGGAATATTATCTAGCCTTAAAAAGGAAGGAAATTCTGACACATGGTACAACATGGATTGACCTTGAGGCCATTATGCTAAACAAAATCATCCAGTCACAAAAGGAAAAGTATTGTTTGATTCTACTCATAAGAAGTACCTAGAGTAGTCAGATTCACAGAGACAGAAATTAGAATAGTGATTGCCACAGGTAAGAGTGAAGGGGAAATGGGAAATTATTGTTTAATGGGTACAGAATTTCACTTTGGAAACACGAAAAAGCTCTGGAGTTGGATGCTGGTGATGGGTGCCCAATAACCTGAATGTGCTTAGCGGTGTTTAAGTGTACACTTACAAATTGTTAAAATGGTAAAATTTATGTTATGTATATTTCACCACAATTAAAAAGTTTTAAAAATATATCACATAAAAGGACAATAATAATAAATATGGTATAACTAAAATTTCAGCTCTCTCAGTTGACTCAGGCTATTTGAAGGAAGGTATCTGCAGGTATCCATCCCTAGTACTGAACTTGGTGGGATTCTCTGCATGACAGCAACATAATAAGTAACAATGAAATGATCAACTTATTAATAAAATTTTTCCAGTACACCGACGGAGATGTCTTGAACTCATCTTTGATGAGGTTATTTTACAAACAGGCGTTGCAGAAATTGTTGTGGAATGAAATTACAGTAAAGCAGATCAGGGAGAGTCAAAGGGTTTCTAAATCAGTTCTGTCTCTACTATCTTGAATATTCATATATGCATTGTGTTCTCCACGTTGTTGGTCATATCTTAGTGCTGACATGCTATCATTAGGTTGCTCAAGAAGAAAAGCTTAATAATTCTGAAATGTGAAGTTTAAGTTTCTCCATTTTCCTCATGATACAATTTCCTGAATTATTTAAACATAAGCCAAGACAGTTTAGGGAATTATTTGAAATAAATATTGAGAAAGACAATTCATTTAAATGAGTTAATCCTCCCAGAAATGGATAGCAACCAGATATTTAATAACTGCATATCCAGTTAAATCACATTCAGAAACTGGTGGAAATATAGACTAGACAACTTCCTTAATTTAGAAGACAGTGTAATACTTAAGGCTTTAATCCCCTTATGATAGATACTGGATTGGACTTTGGCACAGTTTTCATGATAAAACCCTTGCTCTTATTAAGATGCTTTGTACATGAGTCAGTACAAGTCATTTGTAAATCAACTAAACTCACTACAATAGTCCTCTAGTCTTTTCTTCTGGAGGAAACATGAGTAATGACATTTTTACACCTGATATGACTTTTTTTTTTAAATCTGTTGCTTGGAAACATTTTCTAAGACTGATTTAAAAATTAAAAAAAAAAAAAAAAGGAGTGGCTCCAATATCATACAAGATCAGAAATGCCCTTACTGTAAAATTTCTGTAAATTTGTTTTTAGTGCTAAAGAAGAAGAAGAAAAAAAAAAAGCATATCATATGGCAGTCAGACTGGCACATAGAAACCATATGGCTTGGGCTGTTTTACTAAATGGAATGGGGATAGTAAATTTTTATTGACATATGTCATGTAAAAGTTACGAAGCATTCTCCATCAAGGGCTCAGAAAATATAATTGAAATCTTATATTTTATCCCCATTCCAGTAGATGATATAAGCCTCAGTAGTAAAAAAATGTCCATGAACAGATTTCCACTTAAATTCCTCACTGTATGAAAATAAAAATCATGGAAAAAATACAATCTATTATATGATTTGTCATCAAAAATGCTGTAGTAAATCTTATATATACTTACATGACTTAATAAATCTTTACCCTAAAGTAAACAACTTGTAGAACTAAAACTCCTCTGTGAAAAGAGTACATTAATTTATTGAATCACATAATACCCACATAAGCTGAATATAAGCTGCATTTTAATAATCTATAGTCTAAGAGATTTTAGGAAAGCAAAAAGAAAAAATTACTTATTTCTAAAGATCAAGTTGGCAAATATAGCTGTAAATGTATTTTATTCCTTGGGAGCGTATCTTGAGAAAATATAAACAAAGCTTCAGCTTGAGAAAGTGCCTATTGGATTATTGAACTAAATAACCCACGTACCTTTCAATAAACATAGCAGAACTTGCCAGAGTACTACACAGAGTCTTGCTTGCAGTCACTTTTGCATTTGGCTATTGAACAACCTTCAAGAGCACATGAATATAAGCTTTTTTCTTTTAGTTTTAATTTTTGAAACTTTAGATATCCAAGGGTATATTTATGAAGAGTAATTATTTTCTTTGGGCTCTGATTCACGAAAGCCACTTTACCCAGTGATTTATTTTCAGAATAAAAGTAGTATCATTGTTGTTTTATTATAAAGGACAATATGCTTATAAAAGTCAGACCAACTCAGAGGAGTATAAAGGAAAATGTGACAACTATTTGTATGCCATAATTCAGAGATCCCCGTTAATATTAACATTTCAGGGCATATGCTTCCAAACTTACTTCTATGCATAACTGTGCAAACATATACATGCATAAAATATACATTTACTTTAACAAGGATGGGATTGTATAACACTGTGGCTTTGTACTCTATTTTTTAACCTTTACATTTTTGGCATAATCCCTATCAATAAAGGCTCTTTGCCAATTTTCAATTAGCCGCTTTATATTACATTATAGATGTGTGTGCATGATTATTTAATTATATAATTTCTATATAATCATTTACAATGATTAAAATATATACTATATATAACATAGTTTACAATAATACATATTATTCTATTTATTATGATCTATAATTATTTCATCATGATTTATTTAAGCAGTCACCCACTGATAGGTAGTCTTGTTTTTCACTTAATAAAATACAAGTACAGAGGACTTTTTTTTTTTTTTTTTTGCGGTACGCGGGCCTCTCACTGTTGTGGCCTCTCCGGTTGCGGAGCACAGGCTCCGGACGCGCAGGCTCAGCGGCCATGGCTCACGGGCCCAGCCGCTCCGCAGCATGTGGGATCTTCCCGGACCGGGGCACGAACCCATGTCCCCTTCATCGGCAGGCGGACTCTCAACCACTGCGCCACCAGGGAAGCCCTAGAGGACATTTTTTTATTCATGTCTTTCAGAAATTGAAAGAGCAAGTAGATAAAAAAGCAAGAACACACACATATGATTATATATATGAAACATATATATATGAGATTATATAATGATTTGGATAATAGAATCCACCTTGATGTTTTATATCCATTAACACACACACAAATACACACTCATGTTGTTATTCCCTGAAGAGGATATATATTGCTCATTTATGCCCATCAAACAAAGGAAAATAAATCAGGAATGAAAATATGTCACGTATTTGGCTGCAAAGAAAAACTCTGCAAAGCAGAAATTTTAAACGAAAAATTATGCTCATGTGCCTTATACAAAATGAGCAATCTAAAACAGAATTAAATAACCCTCATTTCAAAGAGCAAATAAAAATGCAAGTAGTGCTCTTTGCAGACTCAGAAACAAAATACTCATATCAAAATCTATAGAGGCATAAACAGCTCTCCTTGGAGGAAAATATATAGCTTTAAATATTTTATCATAAAAAAGGAGAATTAAGTAGTTACCTAAAAAAAAAAGATTTTTGTGATTTCTTCAGGGTTAACAAAATGAAATCTTAACTTTTCAGATTCAAAATTCTACCTTTACACACATCACACTTGGAACTATGTACTTTCTTATTTTCCCCTTTCCCGTTTTCTCTTCACACATCTCAGTTTCCACTTCCTGTGTCAGTATTTACCAGTAAAAGGAACTTTCGACACCATTATTCCATTTCTAAGTTCCACACCCTATCATTGCTAATATGCTGATGCAGAGACTGTCCTGGATCAACTAGGCAGACCCAATGTAATCACAAGGATCCTTCAAAGAGTTACGGGAAGATGTGACTGTGGGGAACCAAAGAGTTGGCAGCTTGAGAAGGACTGAGACTGATGTTACCGGCTTTGAAGATGGAGCAAGAGATGCCACAAACCAAGGAATGTGGGCAACTTCTAGATGCTGAAAAGGCAAAGAGCAAGAGCCTCCAAAATAGGAACACAGGCCTCTTGACACCTTGATTTTAGCCCAGTGAGACTCATTTCAGACTTCTGGCTACAGAACTGGAGGACAAATTTGCCTCGTTTTAAGCCTCTAAGTTTGTGGTAACTTATTACAGCAGTGATACGTAACCAGCGCATCAGCTAATTCAGCATATTAAGAGTATGCTTGTTATGTTGATAGCAGCATTATTCACAATTGCCACGATATGGAAGCAACCTAAGTGTCCATCAAAAGATGAATAAAGAAGATGTGGTGTATATGGGACACTAATCAGCTATAAAAAAGAACAGAAAAAAACTACAACAAAAAAACCACACAGGGCTTCCCTGGTGGCGCAGTGGTTGAGAGTCCGCCTGCCGATGCAGGGGACATGGGTTCGTGCCCCGGTCCGGGAAGATCCCACATGCCGCGGAGCAGCTGGGCCGGTGAGCCATGGCCGCTGAGTCTGTGCGTCCGGAGGCTGTGCTCCGCAATGGGAGAGGCCACAGCAGTGAGAGGCCCATGTATTGCAAAAAAAAAAAACACCAAACAAACAACAAACAAACAAACAAAAAAATCTACATATGGAACATTTCTCACAGAAAACTATCTGGAAACTGAAAGAAAGAAAAAAAAAAAAAAAAAAAAAGAACAGTATTTTTTTATTTGCAGCAACATGGATGGAATTGGAGGGTATTATGCTAAGTGAAATAAATCAGAGAAAGATATGCTATCACTTATATGTGGAATGTGAAAAATAAAACAAACTAGTGCATATACAAAAAAGAAGCAGACTCACAGATACAGAGAATGAACTAGTGGTTCATTGGGGAGGCGGAAGGGGAGAGGGGAAAGGAAGGGGGAATAGGGGTAAGGGTTTAAGAGGTACAAACTATTATGTATAAAATAAGCTACAAGGATATGTTGTACAACACAGGGAATACAACCAATATTTTATAGTAACTACAAATATAGTATAATCTTTAAAAATTATGAATTACTATACTGTACACCTGTAACTTATATAATCGTGTACATCAAGTATACTTTAAAAAAAACTAGACAAAGAAAAAAAGAGTGTCGTTCTTACAAAGATTAAATGACATAATGTGTGCGAAGTGCTTACCCCAATGCCTTGCACAGGGCAAGAAATCAATAAATGATAGCTTCTATTAATCTAATTATTTTATAACTAGTAATATATTATTACTATAATACTGACAAAATGCTGACTGAACAACATTTTGCTCTAAACAATAAGAAAGCTTGAATCCACTGGTACGTGATATTCCAGGGAATGATTGAAAACCTTAATATTTATGGTAGGCAGGATATAAACTGTGATAAGTATTAACATTTATTTAGAGAAAACAGAAACCACGGGAGAGACCCAGTATTCTTTTTATCCTACTGAGCGCTTTAATGAATATATTTAAATACTTGGAATAAATCTCTGTGTTTCTTTCAACAAAACTATATAGCATCAAAATTCCTAAGGTTTAAGATACTTAGAATTTCCATTTTCATGAATTGCCTCACTTTACAGACAACTGAATATCTCTAATCTCCACAGGTTGAATTTTGATGGGAATCATTTTAGATAGCCCCCGATCCCCCTAGTCCTAAAAATGAGAGAAATCAATTTTAACAGAGCATTTTATTCCAAATGACATCCTCTGTCCACAGTTTCAAAAGTGATTATTCCATGATACACACGAGGCTTTGAATTGTTTTAAGGTAAAGCATTTTTAATGATATTTATCATAATCATTTATACAAAGTGTTAATATACTCAGATTCCATGTCCTAGTTTAATCCCTAGCTTTTCATTTCTGCTTTCTTAAATGCATGAGTTAATATTTTAAGCTTAAAACAGTGCTTTGTTTTTGTTTCAGAATCAGGCAAGAGTTTTGAGCACTTAACTTATATTTAAATTTCTTTAATGAAACTCCTCTTTAGAAACACATTTTATATATTTTTATGCCCCTGATACTGGGTGATATTGTTCTACTACTCTTCTCCATTCAAAACCTAAATTAAGCACTATTCTGATCAGTCCCACAATTGAACTGATATAACATGGGTAATATAAATAATGTCTTACCTATAATAGAGATTTAGTGGTCAGTTTGATTTTTTTTTTTTTTTTTTTTTTTTTTTTTGCTGTATGCGGGCATTTCACTGTTGTGGCCTCTGCCGTTGGGGGGCACGACTTTTTTTTTTTTTTGCGATACGTGTGCCTCTCACTGTTGTGGCCTCTCCCATTGCGGAGCACAGGCTCCGGACGCGCAGGCTCAGCGGCCATGGCTCACGGGCCTAGCCGCTACGCGGCACGTGGGATCTTCCCAGACCGGGTCAAGAACCCGTATCCCCCGCATCGGCAGGCGGACTCTCAACCACTGCACCACCAGGGAAGCCCCTGTCAGTTTGATTTTAGTCAGCCCTTTACACAGCATACAGTAGGAACTTAAGGACTTGGGTTAAATTAATATATTTCATTCGTTTATTTATACAAAATGTATTTATATTACATAAAATACTTATTTTAAGTATTACAGTAATATGGGGCTAATACAAAGATAAATAAGGAGCAATCAGTAACTCAGTGAGTCTACCATAAGTAGGTAGGATAAAAGTCAGAATTGATGCACAAAATTTATACTGTGAACAAGACATGGAATAAGTGTGAAGTTCAAAGTATAAAGTTAGGATACTGTTTGGTACATAATGAGAATGCTCAATTAATACTAGAAGTTTCAAAAGTTTTGTGTTTGTGGCATATTTTCAGATACTCAAATTATTATCATGTGAAGTCAACAAAACATTCAAAACAACATTTTATGAAGTAATTTATATATACTAACACAACTACAATGTAAAGGTGGTTGACAGAGTCTACAGGAGCATCCAGTTTTTAGTCTATTCTTGGTGGCCCCTCAGTAATGTAAATTTTCTGAAAAATAACTGTTTACTGCCACAACTCCCTTGTTCACCTCTACGGACAAACTTTTTTTTTTTTTTTTTTTTTTTTTTTTTGTGGTACGTGGGCCTCTCACTCTTGTGGCCTCTCCCGTTGCGGAGCAAAGGCTCAGGACGCGCAGGCTGAGCTGCCATGGCTCACAGGTCTAGCCGCTCCGCGGCATGTGGGATCCTCCCGGAGCAGGGCACGAACCCGCATCCCCTGCAACGGCAGGCAGACTCTCAACCACTGCACCACCAGGGAAGCCCAAGGACAAACTCTTAACTATGTCAATAGCCCTGTCTTTTTGGGGATTTCCTTGATGTCATTTTCTGTTTACACTTCCTTGTCTCATATAACCTGCTCAATTATGTTCTTTGCTCTTAAGTATATAACATTTAAACATCCTCTTCTTGGTTCATGGATATATTATTTTATTCCATCTTTATAAGTATATTAATTATAGTATTTGCAATTTTCCTCTATCTGCTTTTTATTACATATTTTTTTCTTCCTAGTTTCAGTTTTCTCCCTGTCTATTTTGTCTTTCAATGTTAGTGGTTTTCCTCAAGGATCTGACAATTCTTGTTTGTCTAGTCATATTTGAGATGAGGCACTTACAAGTTCATTGGCAACTCTGCAGGGAATTTACGGTTGTCCATTCTGGGCATCTATACAGGATGATGATCTGGCTGAACCACTTTGTTGGAGACCTCAAAATGTATATTACCTTCTGTGTATTATTTGGATTCATCAGATTCCCAAGAGAACAATCGTCTAGTCTCCTGCCTGATTTACAGCATTCTAGGAATTGAAGGCACTGTGATTCCAAACATTCATGATGAGGGAATACTTTTAGAGACCTCCAATATACTGTTCCGGAAGAGAAGGAGTAGGAAACTGGTGCTGCAAATTCTGAATGTGTTTGAGGATTTGTGTTACAAACCAGGTTGTCACCCTGTCCCTACACCTAATTTGAGAGTCCTCTTCCTCCCTCTCCTTCCCTCCCTCTCTGCTTCCTTCTGCCTCCTTTCCTTCTCCCTCCCTCCCTCCCTTCCTTCCACAAGACAGAACCATGGATCACTCCTTCAAATTCTGAATTCATTCGTTCATTCCCATTCTTTCTCTTTTTCTTTATTTTTGTGATTCTATGCCTTACGACATAGTGACAATGAAGGGCTACACATGTGGATATACACATGCACATACTTCCAGTCACTGTAGTGAAATTTTAAGGAGGGAATAGAAATAAAAATAAATATGTCTTAAGTCTTTTTTTTTTTTTTTAGGAGTCTCCTGCAGGTGTTTTCATTAGGTACTGATCATACAGTACAAGAATATGAATTTCCACATATAGAAAGGTGCAGCTCAGGGGTTCTGCCTTTTCACGGATGCCTCTTTTCATTCATATCCTGAGGATCATTTATGCAGGAAACACAGTTCTCTGTCTCCCTCTGACTGTAAGATACATGGTCTTATTTCCCAGGCTTACATAGGTAGACCTTAGCAACCTCGCACAGTGGCATCCATCTGATTCAATTTTCCTTGTTATGGAAGGAACTCCCTTTTTTCCTAGCATGTAGATATTCAATATTATAGTTGTGTACTTAAATCTACATTTACATATTTTGAAAAAAGGTATACTTTATCAAGCATATAAGTTTGCAGTGGGAGTGGAGGCTTTTTATGCCAAATCAATTCTCCATTGATTTGGAGAATTTTCCAAATCAGTTCTTGATTGCAGTCCTGTTATTAAAATACATTAAATATTGATGCAATTTCTAATGCCACCTTAATTATTACAGAAAATAAATAAGGAATGAGGTAAGTTTGACATGTATGAATAGATGGCACTTACAATTATATTTTCAACTTATATTTATATATCTATGTTGCTTCTGGTAGCAAGGAGGCTCACTGCATTGCTAACTTACTGTGACGTGCACTCAGCTAAATCTTTGATACTTTCTTTTCTACTCTGCTAATAAGATTCATACTATTCTCTGCCTTGTGTCTTGGGTTGTCTATTTTTTATCTTAAATTATTGTTCTCATCAGTATTTTTAAACATCTTTACAATTGTCTCTCTAATAAATACTTCCATCATTATTTTCTGAATTATCTCCAATATTTCTACAGTTCTATTAATCAGCTGCCAAAACTAGAGTCAGGCACATGGATACATGCTGACCAGAATGACAAGAGAAAACGAAAAGAGGGATTATCATATCCTTGCTTTTCCCCAGCAGTCTTTTAAAATTTTCTTTCTTTTTATCCATAGATTTTCATGTTTAGTCAACAATGTTTATACCTTTCATCATGACTGGCTTTGATGCTTCACAGTTATATGTGCATGGATGGGTTATCCATTAGAATTCTGCACAGTGTTTTTACTGGGGGAAAAAAGAAAGACTTTTAGATGGTTTGATAAAAGACTGACCCATAGCTTACAGGGATCCCTCTTAGTTCATGTCCAGTTCCATTTCTGAGGACAAAGTACAAGTACATGAGGAGAGCGAAGTGAATGGGATGTGAAGAATGGGAGATGGCTGGACAGGTAGTGATGGTTGTTTTTCAGCCAAAAGTGACAATATGGGCATTGTTTCGTGGGTTAATAAAAATAGATAACCAGGTCATGAGCTTAGTTATCTAGTACTGCCCTGTTTCAGTTACCCCAGGAAAACATACTCAGTTTCGGAAGAGGACAGTAAGTATATGCATTTTATATCATATTGATTAATTTTTAAGCCACAACGGTTTTTCTTATTTATAATTATTTTAAAAGATTATATGTACACTCTAGAAAAAATGGTAATATTATTGTATTCAGTTTATATTGTAACTGTAACAATACAGTATATAACAGTTGTTTTTTTTTTTTTACTGAAACTAAGATGTTATCACACATAGGATGCACCATTATTTTATGTCTATTTGTGCTGGGAATGAAGCTACTGTGTCTCAGCTTCAGACCCATCCTTTCATGTTCTGCTGTGATGTTGATGATGGGACTCTGAGACCATGCTTCTCTTTTGCCAGCTGGCTTGCTTTAGGATCTTCCACCAAGAATTGCTAGAGGGAGAGTATGAAGGCTGAGAAGGAAGGGACTTTCTCCTTCCTGTTTGTTTTCTTTTTCTCTCAGTGTCACTGAATTTCTTGTTGCATAAATGTGTTGAAAATATTTTCTCTCAATCCATGGTTTGTCTTTTCACTTCCCAAAGAGTGTCCTTTTAATTTTCATTTGATTTTCACTTTGTCAAAGTCCAATTATCGAAAAATTTTCTGCTTTTAATCCTTTGTGTCCTGTTCAAGAAATATTTGCTTATTCCAACGTTCTAAAGAGAGTCTTTTGTTTTCTTTTGGAAAGTTTTATGTTCTCGGTTTTATATTTGTGGCTATGATCAATCTCAAAACATTTTTCATGTACAGAATTAAACAGGAGTTGAGGCTAATTTTATTTTTAAACATGTGAATATCCACTTGTTCCAGAATCATTTATTAATAGAGAGTATCCTTTCCTATTGAATTGACTTGTCATCTTTGTTGAAAGTCAATTGATCATATAGTGTGAGAATATTTCTGGAGTCTTGATTCTCTTCCAATGATCGAATTTTCTCTCTACACGTCAATACTACTCTTAGAATCAGGAGGTTTGAAGCCTCTACATCTTTTCCTCCTCCCCCTCCTTCATCTTTTCCTCCTTCTTTATCAAGATTGTTTTGTGAGTTCTACATCCAATATTGCAGACACTTGTCCTATATGGCTTTGAGTACTTAAAGTACAGCTAATCCTAACTGAGATGTGGTGTAGGTATAAAATATACACTTATTTCAAAACTTAGTTTGAAGAAAAGAATGTAAAATATCTCATTAATGGTTCTGCAATACTAATTCCATATTGAAATGATAATATTTTGGATATGTTGGGTTAAATAAAATGTATCATTAAAATTAATTTCACAGTTTACTTTTTAATATGGCCACTAGAAAAATTTAAATTACAATTAGCTCACAATAATTTCTATTGCTGAGTGCTATTCTAGAGCCTTCTGAATTTCCATATAAATAGAACTTTTCTTTTTTTTCCAAAATGTACAGTGAAAATTTTGATATGGCTTCTAGTGCATCTGTGTCTATTTAAGGAGAATGTGTGTCTTAACAATATTGATTCTTTCAATCTATGTTAGACCTCTGCATTTATTAAGGTCTTCTTTAATTCTATCAATTAATTGTATAAATATAGAGGGCCTTTTAATCTTTTTTTAAGCTATAGAGATAGGTATTTAATGAGTGCTAGTGTTTTGTGAATAGTATTGTGTTCAAACATTAGTTGTAATTATTCACTGCTTATCTGCAGGAATACAGTTGATTTTTACATGTTAACTTTTATCCTGTAACTTAACTAAATTCACTTATTACTTTTAGTTTGCTTGTAGATTCCTTTAGATTCTTTATTATACAATAATATTTTACTAACTAAATGCAAGTTTATTTTACTTTTCCACTCTTTATGCTTTTTTTTTTCCTCTTTCATTATTGCAAATCCTAGAACAGAAAGTACAGCAATTTTAGGAGAAAATCATTCAAACTTTCCTTACTAAGTATCATGTTAACTGTAGATATTTTGTAGATGGCCTCTATCGGTTTGATAAAACATCATTTTATTATTAGTTTGCCCGGAGTTTCTATTATGAGTGGATGTTGAATTTTGTCAAATGCTTTTCCTGCATGTATTGGGATTATCATTAGTTTAATTCTCTTGTGTATTTTAGCAATTAACTTTTGAATAATAAACCATGCTTATATTCCTGGAATAAAATCCACTTAATCATGATGTATTAACTTTTTGTACTTTTTAAAAATTTGTTAAAGATTTTTGCATGTATGTACCTGAGGGATATTGATCCATAGTTTTCCTTTTTTATTTTTAATTTAAAAAAAATTTTCTTTCATCCCCCCCCCAGCTTTCCCTCCTTGGTGACCATACTTTTGTTTTCTACATCTGTGTCTCTATTTCTGCCCTGCAAACCGGTTCATCTGTACTATTTTTCTAGATTCCACATATATGCATTGATATATGATATTTCTTTTTCTCTTTCTGACTTACTTCACTCTGCATGATAGTATCTAGGTCCATCAGCATCTCGACAAATGACCCAATTTTGTTTCTTTTTATGACTGAGTAATATATCATTGTATATATATATATATATATACAACATCTTCTTTATCCATTTGTCTGTCGATGGGCATTTACGTTGCTTCCATGACCTGGCTATTGTAAATAGTGTTGCAATGAATATTGGGGTGCATGTGTCTATTTGAATTATGGTTTTCTCAGGGTATATGCCCAGTAGTGGGATTGCTGGGTCATATGGTAATTCTATTTTTAGTTTTTAAAGGAAACTCCATACTGTTCTCCATAGTGGCTGTATCAATTTACGTTCACACCAACAGTGCAAGAGGGTTCCCTTTTCTCCACACCCTCTCCAGTATTAGTTGTTTGTAGATTTTCTATGATGCCCATTCTAGCCGGTGTGAGGTGATACCTCACTGTAGTTTTGATTTGCATTTCTCTAATAATTAGTGATGTTGAGCAGCTTTTCATGTGCCTCTTGGCCACCTGCATGTTTTCTTTGGAGAAATGTCTATTTAGGTCTTCTTCACATTTTTTGATTGGGTTGTTTGTTTTTTTAATATTGAGCTGCATTAGCTGCTTATATATTTTGGAGATTAATCCTTTGTCCGTTGATTGGTTTGAAAATATTTTCTCCCAGTTTGAGGGTTGTCTTTTCATCTTATTTATAGTTTCCTTTGCTGTGCTAAAGCTTTTAAATTTCATTAGGTCCCATTTGTTTATTTTTGTTTTTATTTCCATTACTCTAGGAGGTGGGTCAAGAAAGATCTTGCTGTGATTTATGTCAAAGAGTGTTCTTCCTATGTTGTCCTCTAAGAGTTTGATAGTGTCTGGCCTTACATTTAGGTCTCTAATACATATTGAGTTTATTTTTGTGTATGGTGTTAGGAAGTGTCCTAATTTCATCCTTTTACATGTAGCTGTCCAGTTTTCCCAGCACGACTTATTGAAGAGACTGTCTTTTCTCATGGTATATCCTTGCCTCCTTTGTCATAGATTAGTTGACTATAGGTGTGTGGGTTTATCTCTGGGTTTTCTATCCTGTTCCTTTGATCTATATTTCTGTTTTTGTGCCAGTACCATACTGTCTTGATTACTGTAGCTTTGTAGTATAGTCTGAAGTCAGAGAGTCTGATTCCTCCAGCTCTGTTTTTTCTCCTCAATATTGCTTTGCCTCTTCAGGGTCTTTTGTGTCTCCATAGGAATTTTAAGATTTTTTGTTCTAGTTCTGTAAAAAATGCCATTGGTAATTTGATAGGGATTGCGTTGAATCTGTAGATTGCTTTTTGGTAGTACAGTCATTTTCACAATATGGATTCTTCCCATCCAAGAACATGGTATATCTCTCCATCAGTTTGTTTCATCTTTGATTTCTTTCATCAGTGTCTTATACTTTTCTGAGTACAGGTCTTTTATCTCCTTAGGTAGGTTTACTCCTAGTTATTTTTTTCTTTTTGCTGCATTGGTGAATGGGATTGTTTCCTTAATTTCTCTTTCTAATCTTTCGTTGTTAGTGTATAGGAATGCAAGAGATTTCTGTGCATTTATTTTGTATCCTGCAAGTTTACCAGATTCAGTGATTAGCTCTTGTAGTTTTCTGGTGGCATCTTTAGGATTCTCTATGTACAGTATCATGTCATCTGCAAACAGTGACAGTTTTACTTCTTCTTTTCCAATTTGTATTCCTTTTATTTCTTTTTCTTCTCTGATTGCCGTGGCTAGGACTTCCAAAACTATGTTGAATAATAGTGCTGAGAGTGGACATCCTTATCTTGCTCCTGATCTTAGAGGAAACGTTTTAAGTTTTTTACCATTGAGAATGATGTTTGCTGTGGGATTGTCATATATGGCCTTTATTATGTTGAGGTAGGTTCCCTCTATGCCCACTTCCTGGAGGGTTTTTATCATAAATGGTGTTGAATTTTGTCAAAAGCTTTTTCTGCATCTATTGAGATGATCATATAAGCATATGATCATATAACCATATTCTTCAGTTTGTTCATAGGGTGTATCACACTGATTGATTTGCATATATATTGAAGAATCCTTGCATCCCTGGGATAAATCCCACTTGATCATGGTATATGATCCTTTGACTGTGTTGTTGGATTCTGTTTGCTAGTATTTTGTTGAGGATTTTTGCATCTATATTCATCAGTGACATTGGTCTGTAATTTTCTTTTTTTGTAGTATCGTTGTCTGGTTTTGGTATTAGGCTAATGGTGGCCTTGTAGAATGAGTTTGGGAATGCTCCTTCCTCTGCAATTTTTTCATAATTTTCCTTTTTTTATAATAACTTTGTCAGCTTTTGGTATTAGAATAATGCTGGCCTACTAAATGTGAAAGTTAACCTCCTCCATTATTTTCTGAAAGACATTGTATAAGAATTATTTCTCACTTAATTGTTTGGTAGAATTTACTGGTGAAGTCTTTGCAAGAATTTACCTTAGAAGAGCAGGCAAGATGGTGGAAGAGTAAGACGCGGAGATCACCTTCCTCCTCACAGATACATCAGAAATACAGCTACACGTGGAACTTCTCCTATAGAACACCCACCGAACGCTGGCAAAAGACCTCAGACCTCACAAAAGGCAAGAAACCCCCCACGTACCTGGGTAGGCAAAAGAAAAAAGAATAAACAGAGACAAAGAATAGGGACGGGACCTGCACCAGTGGGAGGGAGCCGTGAAGGACGAAAGGTTCCCACACACTAGAAGCCCCTGCGCGGGCGGAGACTGCGGGTGGCGGAGGCGGAGAGATTCCCGCACAGAGGACCGGTGCCGACCAGCACTCACCAGCCCGAGAGGCTTGTCTGCTCACCCGCCGGGGCGGGCGGGGGCTGGGAGCTGAGCCTCGGGCTTCAGTCGGATCCCAGGGAAAGGTCTGGAGTTGGCAGAGTGAAAACAGCCTGAAGGGGCTAGTGTGCCACGGCTAGCCGGGAGGGAGTCCGGTTGAAGTCTGGAGCTGCCGAAGAGGCAAGAGACCTTTTCTTCCCTCTTTGCTTCCTGGTGCGCGAGGAGAGGGATTTAAGCGCGCCACCTAAAGGAGCTCCAGAAACTGGCACGGAGCTGCCGAAGAGACAAGAGACTTTTTTTTGCCTCTTTGTCTCCTGGTGCGAGAGGAGAGGGGATTAAGCGCACTGCGTAAAGGAGCTCCAGAAACGGGCGCGGAGCTGCCGAAGAGACAGGAGGCTTTTTCTTGCCTCTTTGCTTCCTGGGGCGCGAGGAGAGGGGATTAAGGGCACCGCGTAAAGGAGCTCC
>NC_041231.1:18317051-18340334 GCF_002837175.3 Physeter macrocephalus
CCCCCAGCCCCGCCCCCCATTCCCTGCATCTGTGCAGCGCTGTCCCCGCCTGAGCATCCCTCCCTCCTCGGAGCCCCTCCCCCTCGGCATCCGGGTGCAGTGGGTGAACCTTCCCCGTGGCCCAGGGCTGCGCTCGTTCCTCGCCACCTGTCCTCTGCCTCCACTCCTGGGGTCCTTGAGGATGGAGATGACACCCCCACGGGAGCGGTTCTGAACTAATCACTTGAGTTCATCAGGATTGGCTGGGACAAGCACGCAGCTCTCTGCTCACCTCCACGCTTTATCCGTCTTGTTCCACATCTTCAACGCCTTCCCTCTCTCTCTGTTCTCTCCAGCTGCTCCAATACTAACCATCCGCTAAGAACAAGCTCAATTCCCACCTCCTCCGTAAAGCCCTCCAGGACTACCCTCTGTTGATTCTTTTCCCTCTGAGATCCTAGAGCACGCTATACCAACCAGTTTTCAGGGGGAAATTCTTTGCCTCTCCTCCTGTGTGTTCATCTTTTCTCTCCAACTCGACTATAGCGTTCTTGAACGGAAATCAGTATTACCGAGTGACTGAATATACTTTTCACGAGTAAGAAAATCAACTTAGGATTTTTTAACTTTACAGTAATGCGAAAGCAATACGCATTCAGTAGAAACTACTTCGACTTTTGAATTTTGAGCTTTCCTCGGGCCCACCGTATGGGGAAAGACACTTCCTCCTGATGCTGGGTGGCAAAGCCCCAGCTCCCCACCAGCCACGCGACCACACCAGGAGACAGCGGATAGATGCAACCACCACGGACCCAGACAAGCACTCTGCTTGTCAGTACAGTAGTCAATAAATTACACGAGATGGTCAGCACTTTATTAAAAAATAGTCCTTGCATTAGATGATTTTGCCCAACTATAGGCTAACCTAGGTGTTCTGAGTGCACTGAATGTAGGTGAAGCTAAGCAGTGATGTTTGACACGTCAGGTGTATTAAATGCATTTTCAATTTATGATATTTTCAACTTACCATGGGTTTACTGGGACGTAACCCCATGGTAAGTTGAGGAAGATCTGTACAACAGAAGCAGCAGCCAAGGAACCAGTAGGAGAAATAATGGTTTTTATTTAAAGACAGTCACGGCATGGAAGCAACCTAAGTGTCCATCAACAGATGAATGGATAAAGAAGATGTGGCACATATATACAATGGAATATTACTCAGCCATAAAAAGAAATGAAACTGAGTTATTTGTAATGAGGTGGATAGACCTGGAGTCTGTCATACAGAGTGAAGTAAGTCAGAAGGAGAAAAACAAATACCGTATGCTAACACATATATATGTAATCTAAGAAAAAAAATGTCATGAAGAGATTAGTGGTAGGATGGGAATAAAACACAGACCTACTAGAGCATGGACTTGAGGACGTGGGGAGGGGGAAGGGTAAGCTGTGATGAAGTGAGAGAGTGGCAGGGACATATATGCACTACCAAATGTAAATTAGATAGCTAGTGGGAAGCTGCCGCATAGCACAGGGAGATCACCTCTGTGCTTTGTGACCATGAGAGGGGTGGGATAGGGAGGGTGGGATAGGGAGGGTGGGAGGAAGGGAGACGCAAGAGGGAAGAGATATGGGAACATATGTATATGTATAACTGATTCACTTTGTTGTAAAGGAGAAACTAACACACTATTGTAAAACAGTTATACTCCAATAAAGATGTTAAAAAAATAAATAAAATAATTTAAAAAAAAAAGAATTTACCTTAGGTGAAAGTTTTTTTGAATAAATAATTTTCCTTTTTATAATTGGAAATATTCAGAATTTTATTGATTCTTCTGTCATTTTTGGGAATTTGTGTTTTTCAAGGATTTGTGTATTCATCAAAGTTATCATAACTATTGTCATAAAGATGTTCATTTCTATCCCTATTCTTTTATTGTCTAGAGGCTATGAAATAATGTTCTTTTATTTCTTTCCTGATATTGGTATTTTGTGTTTACTCTCTTGTTTTCTTCATAACTCTTGCTATGCTTGTATAATTTTTTTGTTTTTTTTAAAGAGCTAGCTTTTAACTTTGTTGCCTTTTTTATTTCTCTTTGTTCTACTTCTTTGATTTTTGTTTTTAATATTTCTTTTCTTCTTGTATTGTTTCCATCCCTCTGATGAAATTCTCCACCTAGGTACACAGGCAAGCCATTTGTTCCACTAGATCCTTCATACTTATTTTAATGTCCTTATCTGATAATTCCAACCTCTATGCCATTATTCAGGCTGTTTCAATAGTTTTCTCTTTTAACTGTGTGTCACGTATTTTCTTCCCTTTTCATGTGTCATGTAATTTTTATTGCGTACTGGACATTTTATGTAAAAGAATATGGAGACTAAATAAGTCATACTTATTCCCTCCAATGGCAATGTCTTCTTTTCTCAGGATGCCAATGTGCAGAATTTTAGTCTAGCCAATAGTGGAACTGGATCTGGTTTTGGTGGCAGTTTTGATTATTTTCAGTTCATCATTTGCTTCAATCATTTTTTGATGAGGAGAAGAAATTTCAGTTCAGCTTGGGATCTGAGTTTGGCAAGATTTCAGAGCTCATTCTTTCTTTTTTTCTTTTCTTTTTCTTTCTTTCTTTCTTTCCTTCCTTTCTTTTTTCTTTCTTTCTCTCTTTCTCTCTCTCTCTCTCTTTCTCTCATTCTTTCTCACAGCACAGCATGTGGGAACTTAGTTCCCTGACCAGGAATCAAAACTGCACCCCCTGCATTGGAAGCACAGTCTTAACTACTGGACTGCCAGGGAACTCCCCAGAGCTCTCTTCATGCTTTGCAGTTGAGCTCACACCTTTCTGAACTGTGGGATATATTTCACTTCTTTCCATCCTGGATCCCAGATTTTGGGTCACTGGGGATTTCTTTTGGCTCTTCAGTCCTGCTGCCACATTTCTGGGCTTTGGGAGATTTCTTGTTACTCTGTTGCCCTGCCCCTCAACATTTGGGAGAATCTCTGCAGTATTCCCAGTAAAGACCCAGAGAGCCTTGAAAGAAGTTCTCTTAGCTATTATGCCATGAGCTCAGACTTTGCAGTGTGACTATAGGGTACAAAATGAAGGTCTAGAATGCCATAGAAGGAAACTTCTCTCCTCTGCTGCCCTACTCTTAGCCTTAATGGCCAACCTTGCACTCATTAAGGTACAGTGTGTCACAGTGAAATTGCTCTTTCTATCCTACCCTTGATGAAGACATTCTGACTCTCTCAGGTCTTCTTTCTTGATCCAGACCAGGCAAATTACCCCTGAGAATTTGCTCAAGGTCAATGGGAAGAGCTGGCAAGGAGATGGAATTTCTCTGCCTGGTAGATTGGGTTTATTTAGTCTTCTTTGTATTTTTTAAGCTACAATTTTATAGCTTATACAGCTTGTTTTCTTTGTTATGGTGGATGTTGGTCACTTGCAATCAGCTTTCTAATCAGGAGAAACAGTCTAATATAAACTTGGCCTAGAATTATATTTTTAGATTATTTCTTTCTTATCTCATCTGTTTTATTTCTTTTACTCTTTGCTCTTTATCATCTCAGTCTCTCTTAACTAACTGCTTCCTACTTTTATTTCAAAGAGGCAATGTTTTCTTCAACTTATAAAGATGTAAGACAGTTTTATAAAATTTTTAACCAAAAATATTAAAGACCATTTATCAAGTATTTAGGCTCTATGTAAGGTGTTTTACCTGAATTACTTATTTAAATTCTAATAATAAGTAATTTTGAGGTACTCATTGTTATCTTGCTTTTCAAAACTGTGAACTGAGGCATAGAAGCATTAAGTTACATGCTTAAGGTCATACCATTAAGTTAGTATATAATATAATTAGGGTTCTAATAGAGCTTTGTCCAATTCTAAATCTCATGTCCTTAAACACAATACTGTATTGTCTCTTGCATTGTATTTCCTTAAAACCAGTGACCCAAGAGCCTCAAGTGCTGAGCCCATGCGCTCTAGAGCCTGTGCTCCACAACTAGAGAGATGCCTGCATGCCACAACTAGACCTGATGCAGCCAAATAAATAAACAAAAAATAAAAATGAAAAAAAACCCAAAACAGTGACCATTCACCAGAGTGAAGATATCCATGTATTTTCATAGGTACAGATATACTGATTCTTAACGGTTGTTAACTGATGGGAGTGAACAGACAGTTTTCAGATATCGACAGTTAGAACAGTTTGAAATGTGAGGTAACAATTGCAGTTTTGAATGAAGTTCCAAAATACTCTAAAAAAGTGGGAAGTTGCCCATAATAATATCTAATAATCATGTTTTCTGTGTGGATTTAAGTTTTTACATTTTCACTGTATCATAAATAGTTTAGCAAAATGTAGACAGGCTGAATTCATAATTGCTAACCAGATGTTGTTTAAAACCAGAAGCTCTGATTTAATAATTGTGTGTTATTTTTCTAAGTCTGAGAGCTCACTGGGGATCTCTGAATGAGAGATTTCAGCAATTCACCTTAGCAATGAACGTTATATTTGAACAACCTCTTAAAAAAATTCTAAACTCTGTAAAAACTCACTTCTAAAAACTCACAGCTTAGATCTGGAAGTCAATATTTAAATTCTCATTTTTATTTAGTAATACATAGCCTCATTCCAGAAATAAAATATGATCCAACTTAAAAATATTTACAAATTCAGTAGAATTAAAAAAATAAAACAACTGGTGATCTATTTATAGCAAAGTAAAAAGAGCATAAAACCAGGGATAAGGTTACACAGAAATATACTTTATAATATCCTATGCATATTATTGTTGATAAACTATGAATGTAATCTGTTGTGACAATCATAGTGCCCTTACAACAAATATAAACCATTTTCTAAAGAGAAAATTAGCTTTTCTTGCTACTGGAAAGATGAAATTTCTCCCATGGGCCTCCATAGTGAAGACCTTGTATGATGTAGTGAATATCATCACATATTATACTTCACTGCAAGCAAATGTCGTAATATCAAACCAGATTCAGTAAGAGCATATCTACAAGAAAGGCAAAACAGCTCAGTTTGAATTTGCATCTTTTTGAAGATATGGTCTAATGTAGGAAAAACAGTAAAAATACAGAGTAAGTGCTAGGCAGCAGGTTCCATTAGGCTCTCTTATTTCTCATATCCAAGATGTGGAGAAGAGTTGTGAGATTAAAACTACAATCTCTAGCAAAAACATGGAGTGCACATATTTTACGTGGATAAATAAAGGCATATCTATAGATTTTGATCCCCAGTAATGAAAATGGAGAGGGCTAAACAAAACTACTCCTATGGAAACATGGTATCCTAACAGTTTACCTAAGGAGTGGTTAGGATTTTTTTTTTTTTCCTGAAAATAGTTCTGAGTAACTTACATGCAGAAATATGTTTATTTGTAATTATTCAGAATTATTAATAAAGTGACAAGCAAAATGATTAGGAAACAAAACAGACAAAAAACAACATCGCCCCAAACTATACCATGAAATAAAAACCTTACAAATATTTTAAAATCTTTTTAGGGCCACCTAAAATGATGTTAGCATTTTTTCATATTTTTAAATTTAAAAATTACATTTATTAAAGCATTTCTTTATTTGTATTCTAGCTATAAGCTGGCTTCTGTGTGATTTACAGAGCCTTTAATCTTTAGGTACAGGCCCGAACATAAAATGTGCATTATTAATGTCTTTTTATCTCTTCCCAAAATTCATATTGATTATACCATACGTTGTAGAGAATCATTGATCACTTAACTTATCGATTCTTTATGCAGAGTGATGAAGTCCAGTCTATAAATCTATGGCAGTAAATCTGTTAGTCCAATTTTTTCACAGGAAATTTCCAGCATTCCAGTTTATGAGGAACTTTATTGTGCCCAATTCCAAAAACAGTACAATTTACTGACAGCCAGGCATTGATTGGGTGTGTGCCCCTTTAAATCTTTGGATTGCCTGGGGTTGAACGATTTAGGCATCAGCAGAGTGCACTTTAATTATCCCTGAGGAAATCACAGCGGGGGATGAAACAAGTTGGCTTGTTATTTTTCTGTTTGTACTAAGGGCAAATAAAAGCATGTAATTGGATTTTTAAAAAGCATTGTCACTCCTCTAGAGTATGCCCTGTTTACAGTTATGATAGCCTTATCTCATAGGAGTGTCACAACTCCCTAAAAAGGCCTTTTTCAGAGTCCTAAAGGTGTTGCTCCAGGATGATTGTATGTAAATTGTGCTTCTGCTGTTCAGACCTGCACTTTATGCATTTAAAAGGAGGGCCTGCCAGAGGACTCAGTATCCTGCAAGCTGTCTGTTGCAGCTGTGCTGCCCAGCACTGTTATACCAATGGTTTCCCACTTGGAACTGCAATAACAGAGAAGGGGAAATCAAAGTTACAGGCGTCTATTTAGGAAAGTAAGCAATTTAGAGGCTCTTCTGTACTTCATACAAGTCACAAGCATCTAGGAAAAGAGGCTTACTGCCTTGTATCCTCTTGGGCACAATAGCTGGTACTATTTTCTTTCACAGAATATCAGTCTCAACTTCGGAAGAATAAAGGAAGATATATATTAAACATATGGGGAAAACTATCTTAAACACTTGGGTAAAAATATCCTTCAAATTAGGAGTCAGTATTTTCCCCTCGTTTTTGATCTCCCACTTCTAAATTAAAAACATAAAGTACAGACATTTTAAAACCTAAATTTGTTAGAACAAAACACAGGGCTAATATTTCTGTGAAATAATTTCTTTTGGATTTGCTCTCATGAGTGAAAAAAAAGCCTTTCTTTTAAAAAAATTCTTTGGATTGAATGAATGAATGATCTTTGAGGAATTTTTTATATTTATACAAAAACAAGACATGAAAGTACAAGAAAGCTGAAGACCAACAGCCCTTAAGAATAAACATGCAAAAATCCTTAACAGACTATTTGGAAGTAATTCAGAAATAAGCAAAAAATAAAATATTTTGTGATGGCTAAGTGGGGTTTACCCCAGGACTGAAAAGTGGTTTCACATTTGAATATCAATCAGTACAATTAATGATATGTACAGAATAAAGGACAAAACCATATGATCATTTCAATAGGCACAAATTATTTGGCAAAATTCAATAACTATTCATAATAGAAATTTTCAATAAACTACAGGTAGAAGAAAACTTCTAAGCCTGATAAAGGCTAATGTCATACTTTAATCACGAAAGACTAAGACTGAGAATAAGAAAGGGATGTCCATTTCCATCACTTTTATTATTTTACTGGATGAATTAGTGCATAAGAGAAAAAAGCAGGGAGTGAGGGGGGACATGGGTAAACAAATTGGAAACAAAGAAATAAAACTTTCTTTATTCATAGAGCATGACTGAATATGAACAAAAGGAATCTATACAACAAACTATTAAAACTAAAGTGAATGTAGAAAAGTTTCAGGATATATGTGATCAACATATAAAAACAAATGCCTTTTTATATACTAAAAACACATATTTAGGAAATAAAATTTAAAAGCAATGCCAAAAATATGAAACACTTAGGAACAAATTTTATCAAATATATAAGACCTATACCCTGAAAACTACAAAAGTTGCTGAGGAAATGAAATGAAACCTAAAAGTAAATGAAGAGATATGCCACGATCATGGACTGGAAGATACAATATTGCTAAGATTTCAGTTCTCCTCAAATAGCTCTATACTTTCAATATAATATTCTAGCAGATCTAAATATTATTCTTAGAAATTGAGAAGCTAATTCTAAAAATTTTGAGGAATGCAAATGATCTATAGTAGCCTAATATTTTTTGAAAAAGAACAAAGTTAATCAAAAATATCAAATCTGTACTTGATTTCAAGACTCTCTATCATAGTGTAGAAAACAAGATGTAAGCATAGACGTGTAGATTAAGGGAACAGAATAGTGTCCAAAACTAGACCACATGGATATGTTCAACTGATTTTCTAAATGTATGCATGGTAATTCAATGGGAGAATGGATAGATTTTTAACAAATGGAGCTAGGACAACTGCATACTGAAATGGAAAAAAAATGAACTTCAACATGTATCTCAGAAAATGAACAAAAATAAACTCAAAATGGATTACAGTCCTGAATATAAAAGTTAGAACTCTAGGACTTCTAGAAAATCATAAGAAACTATCTTTGTGACTTTAGGTTAGGCAAATTTTTCTTAAAAAAGACACAAAACAGAAAAGATAAACTGATAAACTGCACATCCTCAACATTTATAATTACTGCTCTTTAAAAGGCACCATAAAGAAAATAATAATTCAAACTATACATGTATATATAAATATATATATATCTCAAATGTCTTGTATCTGTAATATATAAATAACCTTTATAACTCAATAAAAAGACATCCTGCTCACCACAATTGGCAAAAGATTTGAACAAATATTTTACAAAGGAATATATACATATGGCCAATAAGCACATGAAGCAATGCTCAGTAACATTATTTATCAAGGAAATTTGTACTAAAACCACAACAAGGTATACCACGTATCTCATTAAAATAACTAAAACTAAAAAGACAGTGCCAAGTGTTGGTGAGAATATGGAGTAACTGGAATACTCATACAGTACTGCTAGGAATGTATAATAGTAAAATCACTTTGAAAAATAGTTTGCCAATTTTATAAAAAGTTAAATATATACTACTTATCATATAAACCAGCAAATACACTCTTTGGTGTTTAAGAGAAATGAAAACACAATTCTAGACAAAAGATGTATATAGGAATATTCATAGCTGCTTAGTTATAATACATTTAAACTGGAAATAACCCACCATTCCATACAAAAGTGAGTGGAAAAACAAACTGTGGTATATAAATAGAATTGAATCCTAATCGGGAATTTTTAAAAAAAGGAAGGAAATAACTGGTATGCAACAACATATATGAATCTTGAAAGTATGACAAAAGAAAAGAATCTAATCCCAAAGTAATACAAGGCCTTTAGACATTCTGTTTACCAAAGTGACAAAGAAGTTATAAAATTATTACCAACGTGATAAGAGATGCATTGCTAATGGGCACAGTCATCGGTGAGAAGCTTAGTGGTGGATGTCCTCTGTAGGCCATGGCTAACTATAGGAGACATTGTTATTGAACTGCTTAAAGCAGTAGCTCTTAGGCTGACAGAAACTCAAACTAGTAGTTTTCTGGTAGAACTAAGATGTGTGCAATTATCTTAGTGAGTGGCAAAGTCAAACAAGATCAGAGTGACTGCCTGACATGTAAAGAGCTACGGAGCTGGCTAAACAGAATATGCTGTTCTTCGGGTGTCAAATTAAAGATGTACAATTAAAGGGTCAGGTTAACTACTAAGGTTTCCAATCCCGAGTCAGTTCTCAGATTAAGAACCCATTGATTGAAGGAGAGGCCCAGTTCCTGGAGGAGGGACCATTCAACACCATAGAAAGTATATACACTAATGATTCTTCTATATCTTCCCCTAACAAACCACAGTCATTTCCTGGAGAAATAGTATACATACATTGAAGAAAAAAAGAACATCCAGGCATTTCGTTGGATACAAAATCCAAGTTGACATTGATACTCAGGGACTGAATGTGTCATCATGACCCCCTGGTTAGAGCATTGGTATGTGAGGACCATGTAATAAATCGAGTCCTGACTTAGGTCCAGCTCATCTTTGGGCCCGTGGACCTAATCAGGGATCTTTTTACCAATTTCCAGTATAACTGAAATGGACATATTTAGTAGTTGGAAAAACTCATATTGGTCCTTTGGCCTATGCAGTCTTTGAGGGAGGAGATATTATAGTGGGAAAGGCTACCCTCAAGACTGTAAATCAAAAATAGTATCACATTCCAGGGGAATATCAGGTATCAGAGATTAGGGCTATCCTTAAGCACTTAAAGGAATAAGAATTGGTGACTTTCATCATCTCCCAGTTTAATTCAGCTGCCTGGTCTTCACAAAATCAGTTGTATCCTGGAAGATGACAGTGGACTACTACAAACTTAAGCAAGCAGTAGCCCCAATTGCAGCTGCTCTTTCAGGGGTAATATATTTGTTGAGCAGATTTATACCACCTCAGGTACATGGTATCTGGCCAATAATTTGGCAAAGGTGTTTTTTTCCATCCTCATAAAGAAGAAAAATAAGTAATTTTCAATCAAACGAGACAGACAAAAGTATATTTAAAGTTCTTACAGGAGAGCTATATTAACTCTCCTGCTCTGTCTTAATATAGTCCATAAGGATTTGTTTCACAGAACAGCATACCACCCCATTACATCAATGGCATTCTATCAATTTGGCCAGTGAGCAAGAAATGGAAAATATATTGGAGGTCTTACCGAGACGTCGATAAGACCTCCAATATATTTTCCATCTCCTCTTCTCCAGAGAGCAGGAGATAAAAGCTGACAGTTCAGGGGTTAGTGGTTACATCCAAGACGGGGCATGAGCAGTGCCACAGGGCACAAGTAAATTTCATGAGTAGATTGTCAAGAACACCAGGTCATTTGCCACCGTTGCACTAATGCCTCTCCCTTAGCATACACCCAGGCCCTCATGAAGAGTTCCTCTGATAAGCTGATGGAGGAGGAACAAGGTCAAATGTGGCCTATGGTAAGTCGGCTCAGTATGTGAGTGCAGCCAAAATGGGCTGCTGCTGCACCATGGTCCCACTTGGCAGAAAGATGATAGTGAGAGAAAGTCTCCCAGCAGACTGAGGAAGTTTTATTCTGGTCAAACATTTTATATGGAAAGAGAAGTGAGTTAAAGTAAAAATACACACAGGAATTCATGGACAGTGGCAAGAACCTTACCTGTTTAGTCTGGAACTTGGAAGGAGAAAGATCAAAAGACCAAGGACAAGGAGATCTGAGGAAAAGGCCTGCGAATGGATTTATGGAGCGAGCAGAGAGTATAAACAGACTAACAAATCTTTTGGTGCCATGATGATTAGATTAAAACCCTCTATCTGGATGAGGGAACAATTCATTTTGATTGGGACTGACAAAATTTGAAAGTATGTGTTTGTCTTTGCCGCCTCCAAGAATGGAAGCAGCAACACTATCTATGGACTTAACAGAGTATTTGTTCCATTAACGCAGGCTCTTGCATAATATTTTCTCAGACTAATAGACCCATTTTATAGAAAAGGGGCTCTGGTAGTGGGGCACATTACCAAGGGGTCCATGGATTCTATCACCATGTATGCATTAGGTAAGGATACATGAGTCTGAAAACCCACAGGGGAGGTGGAAGTGCTTTCCTCTTCACAACTTTAGGCTCTGGGGCTCTAGAGGTCCTGTTTCAACCACACGGGGTAAGGTTTAAATGCTATTTAGGTTTCAGCTTTGTCTGACATCTGTTCATTTGAAGCAATCACCACACTGGTAGGCGATATTGACCTTTATTACCCAGAGAAAATAGGGATACTATGACACAATGGAGTACAGGGAAGGGCAGGTTTGGCACTTAGATATCTCTTGGCAACCTGTTGACCAATTTAATCATCAATGGACAAGGGCAATAGCCACAGCCTGGGAAGTACACGGTGACCATGGTCTCAAACCCCTCAAGTGAAAAGGTTCTGTGTCGCTCCACTAGCTAAGACACCTTGAACAGCAGAGGAATTAAAAGAGTGTGAGGGAAATCCAGAATGGGAAGTACAGGAGGAAGATGAGGAGTATCAGCTGCAGCCTTAAGAAGAGCTGCGACAGTGAGAGCTGTGATTCACTCCACACACTTTGCTCTGGTATGTTTCTGGAGGAAAGAAGGCTATACTGAATGCTGAAAAAGCAGCTCCCAAGGAAGGTGAACTCACTATAAGAAGCGAGTTCATCCTAGAAGCACAAAGAGTAAATTGCAGGGAATGCCATGGTGTGCCGACCAGATCCTTCTGAGGACTGAAGCCCTCATTTGCCCAGCCATCTGGAGTGTTGGCTGCTGCTGGCTCACAGAGGTGTTTCTTTGCAAGCACTACCCTCAGCCTAAAGAAGCTGCTTACAAAGGTTATGATCTCTCTCCAGGGTTGATCTGCATACAATATCTGGTTGGCATGGGGATACAAAGACCTGACACCCTTGCTTAGTTTGGAACAACTCTGAAAGGCGATTCTAGCTCCAGAACTCCCTCTTGGATCAGCTGAAACCTCTCTTGTAAGTGAATTGCTGTTCAACTTGTCTCTCTGCCTGCTTCCCTCGTTTACTTACATATGTTGTTGCTGAATGGACGCAATATGTTGCCTGCTCACAAATCCCATCTTAGTCTGTTTTTAGAGATTTGACTAGAGAAACAGAGCATATTGGAGATAACACTTCCCAGACCCTTACAATTAAGAGGGGGGCATGCACCAATTTTAGGCCTTTATTTTTATTAATAAGATTGATTGAAGTGTGTCCTTCCCTGGTTGAGGCAACAAAGCCCTGGGTATGACTCTTTGGTCATTCAGGAGTTTGATGCTATTTTTACCTTTGGTACCATGAAGTATACCTGGGTATTTACGATACAATTCTTTTTCTGTTTATATTTATTTAACTGGATTTCTTTGTGACCAAAGTAAGCAATCTGATGACTGCCTCTTGTTTTGAGGCTTCCCTTAGTACCAGAAGATCATGTGTACAGGAGAAGGAATTAGAATATTTATTTTCTCAGCATTTTATTTTCTTGGATTAATAATGGGGCAGACTGCCTTTTGGTCAGAGACCAATAATTTGCTATTGACCAGACTCTTAAGATCAACCTCACCCAGCCAGGAGGAGTTTCTTGTGGTCCTGAACTAGGCTGTACAGTATAAATAATGAGAACACTTAGCCCCATTTAAGCTTGGTTTTACTTCAACCAAAGTTACTACATGAACTTAATGACTTTTTTATTCTACTACACAGAGGTCACCACGGTGAGATTTATTTGATTTTGCAGTCTGGCTAATTAATTTGTTCATTCTGTACACTCAGCATCAGCACTGTTGTTTTGGAGCAGTGCTACCAAAGCAATAGATTAATTTACACGGTACCATGCATCTAGAATAATCATTACCCCATAGAATTGTTATTGCTTGAATTCTAAAGAGAGAGAAGATATTTCCCCACTGAGAGAACAAGTTTCTATTGTAGTTTTCAGGGGGATAAAAAAGGGAAGAAAAACGTGTATACATTTTTTGAACAGGAGAGCTTTCTGGAACTTTTAATTTAATTACAGTAGGTTCTAATGCACTATTTCACTGACCATTCTGGACAAATATCATTCAGTTGCAAGGAACAGAAGCCCACCTAAAGCTGTATTAAATAAAGGATACAGAGGAAACTTCTAGAAATGTATGGATGGCAACAAGGGTAGGTACCTTTATTGGAGAAAGGCACCAGGAATGCACATTTGTATTTTCCAGTTCTCAAAACAGCTTATCTCTTTTCCATGCCATTCAGACCTCTCTGTCACCTGTTTCATTTTTCTCTCCGTGGGAATTGCTTCTTACTCTCCCTCCTCTATTTGGACATGACGCATTATGGCTTACCATAAAGTGGCAGCCTAAGCCCCTGAATCTTCAGTGTTATTAGCTCAGCTACCCAATGTCCTTCAGCATCTCAGATGACTCTGACTGACTTAACTTGGGTCATGTGAATACCACAGCCCCCTTGTAGGTAAGCAGGGAGGTGGAATCACGGGTTTCAACTGGCTCTCTAAGTACACTCCTTCTGCAATGACACTTTGTGGGCAGGCATGCCCGAAATATATCTATAAAACTGGTCCAAAATTTGTCAAATGTTCTGCTCCTCAGCAAAAAAAATAACAATTATTTTATAGCCAAGTTTACAACTGGATTCAATGACAGTAATTAATTAAATTATAGGGCCAAGAGATAGTCCGTGGTGTAGCATGCATTAGACTAAGGAGTTATATCCACTTCTGAAGCAGGTCAGAATAACGAAATCAGGTGATGTACAATAGATGACTGAATGATAAAGAAAAATGAAAGACAAGCTGTCACAATGGCAGTCATTTGATGCATGCAGATACACTAAGCTTTGGCCATTGCAGCAGATATGCAGACAAAAATAAAACATCTCTTTAGCAAATTTAATTTTTTTCATTCTAAGTAAATCTATATTTTGTCACTTAAATATTAATTTACAAAGAAAAATTCAGAATATGATTCAATTAGAAAGTTTGATGCGTATTTTTTTCACTCACTAGCACATTATTGGCCTAATATATAATTGTTGTATGAAAAGTCTTTCCAGAATTTCTTGTACTTTGAACTGCTATAATGGAAAAAATGGTAACTGTCGCAGCTAAAGCAAATCAACTCTTCCTGTCACCTGATGAAAAACTGAAATTAGAAGGCTGTGATCATAGTTGAGGCATACAAAAATGGAGTTGGGCAGCCACTGAGGATCTGGTCTCAGACAGGACCTTGCACCACTGAGAACATGAACTTTCTTTGAATTGTACCAAGCCCAAGGACACCCCCGGCCCTGTATTTAGAACAACATCTGTCAACTACAAACTTATGATCTCAAGCTTCCCCTCCTTGTAACTATGCAACCATTTTAGACCCCAACCAACCCTTGCTTAACAATCACCCTTACTTCTTGCCAGTTCCAATAAAAATTCTTGACAAACAACTATGTAACAAACTGTGGCCTTGTACTGTTGTCATTATAAGCTCCCTCCATTTTGTAGTTGGGCAGAGCACAATTTGAGGGCCTCTTGAATCTGTGTCTCCTGGGCTGCAGTCATAATCCCAAATAAGTGTCTCTGTTTCAATCAGGTCTCAGTTTCTGAAATTTTGGTTAATAACATCAATAGATGGTGTTAGCAGTTGTGTATGGTCATTCCAATCTTGGTCTTCCCCCTCCATATCAGTAGGTAGTGTGTTGCATTTGTGCCAAATTTGTAATATTTTATGATTACTACTCTTATCTTGCACAATAAGTGCAAAAATTTCAGTTACATTTCTACCTTATTTTCATTATCAACATAACATGTTCTATATCGCTTAATAGATAATAGACACAAACACTGACTCTGAAGTCAGAATGATAATGATTCTAGCTCTGTTTCACCAAAACTTCTTTAATCTGTGATCTTAGTCAAGTTATATAAGCTCTATGAACCTCAGTTATTCTACCTGTAACACTGGTTAATAGCATTATCTATATCAGAGTGCTAACATTAGAATTAACATTAAATATAAAGTGGCATGCATACTACTAACAGGGTAAATTATTAACACAAATCTGCAGTTGTTAAGAGGTAGCATGCTAATATGGTTAGAATATGGGTCCTCAAAAGGAAGGAGAGAAGAAGACACAGTCCCTGCCACCAAGGTGAATGGAAGATACATGCAGTTTGACAAATCTTCCAAATGATCCTATATCCTCTTTCTGTCTTCTCAGTTGAGAATTACTGGTATAAATAGTTTTTTCCAAAAGGGTAGAATGGAGGTTATGCTTGTGTAATACTCTTTATTAAGTCTCTTAGGAAGAATTATTATTTTTTGTTTATCCATCTGTTATTCTTTGGTCTACATTATCTCAGCATAGCATTATATAACATATAAGTGACAGGACGTATTTGTTCACAAAAATTAGTTTTAGCTATTGAATTGTATTTCAATTATTTTTTTCTTGAGTAACCTTTTTTTTTCTGTTCGTTCAATTCCAGTTCCTGAGACATTCCTAATTAGCTACCTGGGAAGGAGCCCCGCCTGCCCATCCCATTTGTTGGCCAGCTTATTAATCTCCTGGATTTGTCTCAGTGAAGTATTTATCCACAGTCTTTTCTGGTCTACATTTGGTATTTCAAGAGCTGGCATTTCCCTTGCTTATTTCTGGACACTAATATTTAATCATAAAATCATAGGAATTGGACACAGATGAGACCTAACAGTTCACTCTCCATTTGCCTGCCAAACCTGATGATCCCTATCATTTGGCACTGATTTTTACAAAACTGGTGATTTATCCACTAACATAGTTTTAAGTGCCATGTTTTTGCACATATACCAAGAATATCTACTACCCAAAGTTTTACGTTATTCCATGTGTATTTCTTTTAGATGACTTCACTTTTCAAAGTAAGTGGGTCCTCATGAGAAGATATATATACAGAATGCCCATATCTCCAGCCATTGTGGTCAGTTTGGTGCACCTGTTATTTCAGTGAGCAAAATATAAATCCAGGAAATGGCTGAGACAGAGATGAAGAGTCCATTCAGTCAAAATTTCAGATCCAGCCTCCATGTATCACTATCAGCACTCTATGATTTCTTAACAGTAAAATACTTTCTCAACATTTAAAAATGCATTACAGGGGTTTCCGTGGTGGCGCAGTGGTTGAGAATCCGCCTGCCGATGCAGGGGACACGGGTTCGTGCCCCGGTTCGGGAAGATCCCACATGCCGCGGAGCGGCTGGGCCCGTGATCCATGACCGCTGAGCCTGCGCGTCCGGAGCCTGTGCTCCGCTACGGGAGAGGCCACAGCAGTGAGACGCCCGCGCACCGCAAAAAAAAAAAAAAAAAAAAAATGCATTACAGAGTCCTATGGTCTTCTATTTCTTTTAAAGAATAAGCCCTTCCATTTTAAAGCTTCTATCATATTCTAGAGGGACATGGTTCAGGTAGAAAGCTTATTAAATTTCAGATGCATGGTGGTAAATGGATTTAAAACATCAAAACCAGTAAATACTACATTCATCTCCAAATATTCTCCTGCCTGTGACTCACTCTTGCCTCGAGCATTCATTGCACTTCTTAGGCTTCTGTCCACTAAGAAATATCACTGCACAAGTATTTTGAAAATTACCACAAAATAGGGCTTTATGAGATTATTCTGATATGAGAATGTGATTTATATATGACCCCTTCATGTAGTGCTTATCACGTATTCACACAGGTAGAGAACATTCTAAATCAGAAGATGTATGCTGGCAGGCTGAAGCATTACCCACCCCCACAGTCATCCTCTTCTTTAGCCTTAGTCAAGGACTTGGGACAGTGGGTTAAAATGCCTTTTTTTTTTTTTTGCCATATAAATCCCTAATATCCTGATTTGAAAGCCAGATAATGGTGAATCCATACTAATTCCATTATACTCTGCTGCTCCAGTTACACACACACACACACACACACACACACACACTTTACTGAAATTCACCTTGACCTCATTCATTCTCCTACACTATTTGTGCACCAGTATAACTCCCCCACTTGATTGTAAACTACTTTGAGAGGATGCTATAATTTGTACCTCAACATCCCCTGCATTTCGCACACTACATGTGATTTGTAAACTCTAAATGAAAATACATTAAATAAAATAGAAACCCATCACTGGTTCTTTATGAGTTGTAAGTGATTATAACAAGATTTTCTATAGTTCAAGGGTACACCAAATGGTGGTGGTGAGGGAAATTACCCATAATTTCAAAGGATTAACCGGCCTTTGGGAAGTTTTGTGTACCTCTAAGTTAGACAAGGTAAGACTCAAAGCTGATTACATGAAGACGCTGGCAGGGATAACTGTGAACTGACAAGTTCCTCACTAGTTTTGAAAGTTTATAATCTCCTCACACCCCTAACCGACCACAGAATCCCAAACACATGTTCTGTAAACTAATATAACACAGAATCCCTCTTCCTTTGAAGACTACTATTGCAATCCTGTAAGAGAGCAATGCATCCAACTTATATAACAGAGACTTTAAAAGATTGCCTGACCTTCAGTGTGAGCACTTGGATGACATTTTGATTTTAAATCTTGCTAAGTATAATTCCATAAGAGAGCCAGTTAACCTCTTTTTCTCAACAACAAAATAGGGATAATAATACTTGGTTATGCTTACTTTGTGAGGTTTCTATAAACATAAGATAATAAAACTTTTATCCCAATGCCTGGCACATCGTGACTGTAAAATAATTTATAGCCATAACAATTGATGTCATCCATCACAAAAGATACCAAGGTTCGAAAAATGTTACCACATTTTCTCTCTGATGACTTCTTCTTAGTCTCCAAATAATTTTTTTACTTGGGCATGATAATGAAATAAAAACAAAACTTATTTATGTATGTATGTATTTACTATTTATTTATTTATGAAAGTAAGAATAAAAGCATTGCTTATTGAAGGACATGATCCAACACTATCCTTTAAAAAGTGGTAAATTAATTAGTGAAAAATTAGTTGAAGCGTAAACAAAAAGAGCAATCACCAAAAAAGATCTGAGATGACATCAGCGCCTCCCAGGAGTCTTTGGACAAATTCTAGAGATTATGCAACAAAGGGATTCTACTAAGTAGCTATAATTTCAAAAAATAAAAAGTTTTAGGATTCCTCTAAGGAAATTCAGTAAAAGAAAGGGTGCAGGGTGTATACGTCACCCTATTTTGAATATCTGGCCTTAAAAATAACTTAATGACCATAAATACTTATTACCAGAGTAAATGCTATGTATTCAGTAGCTTTCCTAAGAAATGGAAATATAGAAGGTAACACTTTTCCTAAAGCAATACTACAGAATGTTTGTGAAACTTAAGAATATGTCTCTTTCAGAAAGTCAACAAAAAAATGCAAAAGTGGGCTTCCCTGGTGGCGCAGTGGTTGAGAGTCCGCCTGCCGATGCAGGTGACGCGGGTTCGTGCCCCGGTCCGGGAAGATCTCACATGCCGCTGAGCGGCTGGGCCCGTGAGCCATGGCTGCTAAGCCTGCGCATCCGGAGCCTGTGCTCCATCCACATCGGGAGAGGCCACAACGGTGAGAGGTCCGCGTACCGCAAAAAAAAAAAAAAAAAAAGCAAAAGTACATGAAAGCATTTATTCTGGACAGTCAAGGACAAATACAGAGAGAAATAGAAAACATTCCAACAAAGGTATATGTGTGGCTTATTTTAGATAAGCAAAATCCACAAGTTTAGCAGTGAGCAAGAAATATGCAAAGTCTTATCTTGGAATCACACAAAATGTGTTAATTCTTTGAATCCTTTTTATAAATCTTTTTTTTTTCGTCCGCAGTCTGTCCAAAGTTATAATGTAGCTGTCATTAATACATACTGCATTTCTGCTGTAGGGACCAATGAAAAATTTGAACTTAATTTGGTAGTGACTCTTTCATGTCTGAAAACTTTAAAAAGCATAGTTCTTATAGTATATAAAACAAAATTTTGTTACCTTTTATATTTCCAGAATTTTTTATTTTTTAGGAAGATATTATCACCTTTTTGCTTTTTGATCTTTGTAAACGTTTGTTTCAGTTCTGTGTTCTTTCCCAAAAGGCTATTTTGAGGGAAAAGAGGCACTTATCAAGCATATACTATGACAGATACAGTATTCTTTAATACAAATTTCAGTGCCCAATGAGCTTATTATATATATATTTATATATTCTGATCTGTAAACATATGGTAAACAGTATGAGTATTTGCTAATAGATATTCTGGTTATACTGAACATAAACACAAATGTCTCATTACAGTGTTGCCAATCCTAGTTAACCACCACCACTGTATAATCAATTAGTCAATAAATGTCATATAATATTTCTGTTTGTTAGAAAAATATTTAGTGGTCAACTCTGAGTCAACTGCTATTCTAGGTACTGAGGGAATACCAGTGATGAAATTCATGATTCCTGCTATGATCTCATGAAACCCATATTCTGGTCAAAAGAGAGAGTCAGTGAATAAGTAACCAAATAAAAAGATAAAATCTCATAGAAAATGTGATGAAAAATATGTTTCAGGCTAAATTGGCAAGAGTGATAAAGAAGGAGTGCCACTTTCGATGGATGTGTATGTACATGTACTTATACTTAGGTATATATAAATACATATGAATACACACATACACATATATGTGCATTTTTAGAAAAATAAAATGTTCTTCATATATATTTCTACAAACTTAAATTTTTATATGTTTTTGAAAACTTTCAGTGTTTAAAAACTTTCTACTATTTAGTGTTCAGCATCTCTCCCTTGCCAACTGTGTCGTCATGAACGTGTACATTACTCCTTTGCTCCTATGTGTAACTGCTTCTCTGCAGTACTCTATAAGAAATGGAACTGTAGAGTCCAAAAGGAGGCACACTTAAAATTTTAATAGGTATTACCAATGGAGGTCCCGTAACAGAACTATTTCCCTGTTTCCTTGGCAAAATATGATGTTAAACTTTTAATTTTTGCCCATTAGGTAAGTAAGATAATGAACACAGCACCTCTTTGTATGTTAGTTTGCATTTTCCTGCTTGTTAGTGAAGTTAAGCATCTTTTTCTTTACTTTAATGACCATTTTACTTTCTCTTTTTTGACTCTGAGCTGTCTGTTCGGATCTTTTGCCCTTACTCTTGGATTTTTATGTAATATTTATTCATGCGTGTGTGCTTAGTACAAATACACACCATTTACATACAAATAATAAACACACACTATATGCATCATGCCATGTATATTCTTATGTGATTATATATTAATACCTTTTTATATATAACCACAGAAGAATACAGATTCAAAAATATGTGTTGATAGTGCAAATATTATTTCCTCTACTGTTACCTTTAACATAGTTTCATTTTTAACCACAGAATGATTAAATATACCAGTTAAATTTATTAATTAATTCCTTATGGCTTTTGTGTTGTATTGTTTATTTGTGAGTGTGTGTGTTTTTTGTCTTATTCCTATTCTTACATTAAATAATAATGACCTACATTTTCTACTAATATATTCATAATTATTTTCCTACATTTTGAACTTGAAATAACTGAATTTAGTTTTGTCAATTTTGGGAGTTAAGCATCTAATTTATTTTTCTTCCTCCTGATAGACAATACCCAACACTGTTTTTTGCCAGGGTATCCTTTTCGCACCACTTCAAACTACCAACTTTTCATGCACTAAATTCTCATGGGTCTGTTTCTGGACAGCAATCTCTTTCTTTATTTTTATGTCAATATTACATTTTCTTAATTGTTCAATTTTTATAATAAGTTTTCAAACACGGTAGGCAAATTTCTCTCTTCTTACCCTCTTTATCTTTTTAAAATGTCCTCTTGGTTACTCTGCCATATTTCCCTTTCTAAATTTAGAAGGAGGACTTTGAGTTTCATGAATAATGTTAATAGGATTTTTGCTTACATTGTTGTGTATTTACGATTAATCTGGAGTATTCTTATCTTTGCAATATTGAGCCACCCATTCAGAATATGGCTTAGCTCACCTTTTATTCAAATCTTCTTTTATGTCCTTCAACAAAATTTTAGAGTTTTCTTCACATAGGTCTTATTTTTATTTTTTTTTTTTGCGGTATGCAGGCCTCTCACTGTTGTGGCCTCTCCCATTGCGGAGCACAGGCTCCGGACACGCAGGCCCAGCGGCCATGGCTCACGGGCCCAGCCGCTCTGCGGCATATGGGATCCTACCGGACCGGGGCATGAACCTGTGCCCCCTGCATCGGCAGGCGGACTCTCAACCACTGCGCCACCAGGGAAGCCCCTAGGTCTTATTTTTATTAGGGTTATCTTTATGCATTTTATAGTTTTGTGGCTATTGTGAGGCAGATCTTATCATCTATTATATATTCTAGTATTCCTAGCATATAGTAGAGCTATAGAAAATTGCATCTCTGCTATTTCTAAAATAATGACATTTTTCTTCCTCCTTTTGAATAGTTATAATTTATTTCTCATTATTTCTTTCCAATATTTATACTTTTTTTATTAAAAAAAAAACCTTTCTGGCTTGTTGGATTGACTAGGGGATCTAGTACAATGCTGATTAACAATATGATAGTAAACCGTCCTTTCTTGTTACTGATTTCAAAGGGAATGCTTCCAATATTTCACCACTAAATGTGATGCTTGCTTGACAGTTTTCTGGTAGATAAATTGTATTAAATCAAGGAAGTTCCCTTTTACTTCTAGCTTGCTAAGAACTTCACTTATGAATTTTTTAATCAGAATTTGGGGGAACATTTTATAAAACAGCTTTTAAACATGATCTTTTTTCCCCCCTGTAATCGTTTAATGTAGTAAATTAGCTTTGTGCATTTTCTAGTGCTAAACAAGCCTTGCATTTCTTGGACAATAGAAACTTGGTGATGATATATTATTACTTGCAGGCTCTTCTGGAATTTATTTGCTAATATCTTCATTAGGTATTTACATTTGTGTTCATTAGTGAGACTGGCCTATACTTTGTTTTTTTTTTAACATCTTTATTGGAGTATAATTGCTGTACGATGTTGTATTAGTTTCTGCTGTATAACAAAGTGAATCAGCTATATGTATACATATATCCCCATATCCCCTCCCTCTTGTGTCTCCCTCCCACCCTCCCTATCCCACCCCTCTAGGTGGTCACAAAGCACTGAGCTGATCTCCCTGGGCTATGCAGCTGCTTCCCACTATCTATTTTATGTTTGGTAGTGTATATATGTCAGTGCCACTCTCTCACTTCGTTCCAGCTTACCCTTCCCCCTCCCTGTGTCCTTAAGTCCATTCGCTACCTCTGCATCTTTATTCCTGTCCTGTCCCTAGGTTTGTCAGAAGCATTTTTTTTTTTTTTAGATTTCAAATATATGTGTTAGCATATGGTATTTGTTTTTCTCTTTCTGACTTACTTCACTCTGTATCACAGTCTCTAGGTCCATCCACCTCACTACAAATAACTCAATTTCATTTCTTTTTATGGCTAAGTAATATCCCATTGTATATATATATATGCCACGTCTTCGTTATCCATTCATCTGTCGGTGAACACTTAGGTTGCTTCCATGTCCTGGCTATTGTAAATGGTGCCACAGTGAACATTGTGGTACATGACTCTGTTGGAATTATGGTTTTCTTGGGGTATATGCCCAGTAGTGGGATTGCTGGGTCATATGGTAGTTCTATTTTTAGTTTGTTAAGGAACTTCCATACTGGTTCCTTAAAAACCATAGTGGTTGTATCAATTTACATTCCAACCAACAGTGCAAGAGGGTTCCCTTTTCTCCACACCTTCTCCAGCATTTACTGTTTGTAGATTTTTTGATGATGGCCATCTGACTGGTGTGAGGTAATACCTCACTGTAGTTTTGATTTGCATTTCCGTAATGATTAGTGATGTTGAGCATCCTTTCATGTGTTTGTTGGCAATCTGTATATCTTCTTTGGAGAAATGTCTCTTTTGGTCTTCTGCCCATTTTTGGATTGGGTTGTTTGTTTTTTTGATATTGAGCTGCTTGAGCTGCTTGTATATTTTGGAGATTAATCCTTTGTTAGTTGCTTCATTTGCAAATATTTCC
>NC_041231.1:18340504-18358789 GCF_002837175.3 Physeter macrocephalus
AGGCTGTCTTTTCTCCACTGTATATTCTTGCCTCCTTTATCAAAGATAAGGTGACCAAATGTACATGGGTTTATCTCTGGGCTTTCTCTCCTGTTCCATTGATATATATTTCTCTTTTTGTGCCAGTACCAAATTGTCTTGATTACTGTAGCTTTGTAGTATAGTCTGAAGTCAGGGAGCCTGATTCCTCCAGCTCCATTTTTCTTTCTTAAGATTGCTTTGGCTCTTTGGGGTCTTTTGTGTTTCCATACAAATAGCGAAATTTTTTGTTCTAGTTCTGTGAAAAATGCCATGGGTAGTTTGATAGGGATTGCATTGAATCTGTAGACTGCATTGGGTAGTATAGTCATTTTTGGCCTATACTTTTATTTGTTCTGCTGTCCTTGCTCAGTTTTGTCTACTAGGGGATTTTTCCCTTTGTATTTCTATAAAATGAACTTAGAAGAATTACTTTCTCATCCATGATCTTAGCAGTTCATATAATATGGGGATTTTATTTTGTTTTTTAAAGTATGTTTTAGATAAATAATTTAGATATGACCCTATTTCAGGGATAAATGTTAGTACATCCCTTAATTTTATTTACTATTAATTAATTTGTTATCTATATGTTTTTGAGCTATTTTAAAAAACATATACTTCCAGACCATCAAGTATTTCATCTAAGTTTACAAATTTGTTGTAAATAGTAGTGTATTGTCTTTGTCATAGATATTACTGTCTTTGTCATGTATTTTTGGATTCTGCCTATAATTATATAAGCCCAGTTTTTCATTTCTTATCACTTTTTGTACTTTGTTTCTTTTTATCTTGAAAAATGTGTCTAATTTTTTACTATCTTATAAATTATAGCAAGTAAACTTTGATTTGTTGATAGTCTATACTTAGTTTTATCATATTCTCCCAATTATCTATCTCCATTTGTACTGCCCTTACCTTGGAGAAGACAATCAAAATTCAGCCTTTTTAAATTTTGTATGACTCCAAATTATTATCTCCTCAGACAATTTTTTGAGAAGGGGCAAAGGAAGAAAAATTACTTTCAAAAGCTTCAGGATTTTGTTTTTCTGCTTTCAGGAAAAACAAAAGAGTCTAAGCTCATGTCTTTCTTTTAGAGTCTTACTGAACACCCCAGTAAGGATCCAAAACCCCTCAGCAGTGTGATTTTTCTACCATTGTCCCCTAATTCTACAGCTTCCATTGGTGATTCATGGTGTCCAATGTAGAAAACATGTGACAATTTAACCAAACATTTTACAACCATCTGAAATAATACTTCAAGTGCCACATTTAAATAGTGGGTCTTCAATGACCTTGACCCAGATAATTTTCTATTTTAGTATATTTTCTTTGCAATACCCCATTCCTTATACCATATGTTGTAATTAAAACATTTATTTGCTTATATGATAAAGACCCTACATGTGTGTCTGCTCCAGGGCCATTGTTAAGGCAGAGTTCCACTTCATATCCTCTGTGGCTCTCTTGCTTCACAGTCTTCCATCTGTCGTCTTTATTCTTAGCCTGGTAGTGATATGGCTGCATCAGTTCAAACTGTCATGTATGGTCATGGTCACCAAGCAGGTCCCAGAACAATCTTGATTTTGTTGTATTAAGGATGTACAACTTTTCAGACATAGTGGTGAGGGTAAGAGGTGGGGGTGGTATTGTTGGGAAGGGAGTGGGCAAGGAGGAATCTGCTATTGTCATTTGTTTTAATAATTTAATAAAATTAAATGAAAATCCATAGGATATGAAAGGGGACATTATTTTTTCCTCTCATCAGAGGGACTGCATTATTTATTAGTATTTTTACTTTTGATTCAGTTACTCTCCTATTATCTCCATCTAATAATGCTGACCTCCAAAATTCTCAAATGTGAGCTCTTCCACTTAAAATATTTTTGATTCCTTTACATTGCCACTCTTATATGTGACCATACAAGGTTGTGATGTTTTCAGTACCACTGGTGACTTTTCATAATTCAAAGCAGCCATCTGTTTACAAACAGTCAAACCATAGTTTATATTCTTTGTATGACAACATCAAGGAACAAATATCCTATTTTTCACTCACCAATTCTTCACTGATACAATTGTTCATTCTTCACGAATCTGCCTTGTCATTACCAGGAGAATAGTTGCCAATCAAGACTCTCAAACTGATCAAATCTGAATTAATTAAGCGCACATTTATTGTTTCCTTAATGCCAAACATTTTGTCAGTTAGTGTGTTTAGGCTAAAATATAATCAGTTATGTGGATGTTTGACTGTGAAATTATTTAAGAAAACAGATTTAGAGGTTTCCCTGGTGGTGCAGTGGTTGAGAGTCCGCCTGCCGGTGCAGGGGACACGGGTTCGTGCCCCGGTCCGGGAAGATCCCACAAGCTGCGGAGCGGCTGGGCCCATGGGCCATGGCCACTGAGCCTGTGCGTCCGGAAGCCTGTGCTCTGCAAGGGGAGAGGCCACAGCAGTGAGAGGCCCGCGTACCACAAAAAAAAAAAAAAAAAAAAAAAAAAAAAAAAAAAAAGAAAACAGATTTAGGAAAGTCAGGCCCGCGTACCACAAAAAAAAAAAAAAAAAAAAAAAAAAAAAAAAAAAAAAGAAAACAGATTTAGGAAAGTCTTCCTCTAGCCTGTTTCCAAATACAAATTCTGCATTGCTCAAACCTTGAGAATAAGTGACTCAGCAGCACGGTTTCTGCTTCAAAATGTCTGTTCCTGGCTCAGAAAGCTTTCTGCTTAGATTAGTTAAGCTTACCATCTTGTCTTTTTTTCTCAGTTCCATTGAATTTCCTGGTTTCTGTCTCAGATCTCAGTTTTTGGCTGTTTAATGCTCCTGCCTTCCTAACTCTTATGACTGGTAACTTTTGCTCAAATGAGACACTAGAATGCACTCTCCAGACCACCTGCTTAGCTTCTAATCCCTGCACACTCCTTCCTCCTAGCTTCACTATTTCACCTTGTGCATGGGCTGCAGGGCACCCCTCTCAGGTCAGGCTAGTTCTATGCTTATACTGTATTTCTGCAACTCCAGGCACGTGTACTTCAACTCTACAAATCACCTGCATCTCTATAACTGACTACTCCGTGGTCTCATTGGACTGAATTGATTGAGCTCACTGAATGGAACTAATGATTTAGGGCTTTGGTTGTAAACCCTGGCTGTAAGTTAAAATTATGGGGAGAGTTTTAAAAAATTTAAAAAGAATAAATATATCAGCATCTCAGTCATGGGCAGTTTTAAAAGTCTCCAGATGATTATAATGTGCAACCTCTGTTGAGGACCACTGTTTCAGAATAAAAATGAAACAGGCAGAGTCAGGGAGCACAGTTGGATTCCCTGTTTAAAGGGACTGGAATAAAACCCTGTGATATTCTCCTCATCTTTCTTGCAGTGTCTATCCCACTACCTTTTTTTATCCCAGGCTCGCTCATTGACAATGTTTGTAGGAGTCACATCAAAAAGAAGTACTGAGCGACAGTAAATGGGGGAGGGAAGAAGCAGACAGAGTCCCTGTTTTTATTCCCCCCTGCCTCACCTGAAGCCTGGACTTTAGTAGCATGTCAGCTATAAAAGGCAAGCTCCTTAACTACAATATCCTGTATGAATAATATCCAGGAAGGAAATTTTAAATCCACCCCTGAATGTAAAAAAGCATCACTAGAGAGAAATAATTTATGAGTAAGACACCGAGGGCTACATACCGTAATTTATTTTTATATTGTGATCTTTGTTTAGACCACTGCAAACTCCTCTTCAGAAAGAGTCCATCAATTATGAGCAAGAAAGAACAGGGAGACTTTCATACTAGAAAATATATCTTTCATACTTCCTGTATGCTTATGCATTCCCACTGATAATAGATACTTTGTTGGTTCAAATCATTACAAGCTGTGAACCATGAAGAGAAATGAGCAATAAATAAAGTGTCCTGCTTCTTTTAATAAAATGTCCCCATGTCACAGCCTAGGGAATGCCTTGTAATCACAATGAGCTCAAATATGCTCTACCCAATTCTTGGAATGTAAATACTGTGACTTCTTTAGATTAACTTTTGGAATGCCTTTAAGCCTTATATTACCGTGATCAGAAAAGTTAGAGGATGACTATATATACAAAGTGAAGTGATTGGATTGTTGGTATATAATTAAATCAAACCTCCAGATGTTTATGAAAAAGTTCTTTTAGCATGTATTAGTAACAGTTAACGTTTATTGAGTACTTTCTATTGTTAGATACTTCCCTGAGTACTTTAGACATATAAATTTATCCAAAACTAACAACCCAATAGTACTGACTTTAGGAATGGGAAAACTGACCAGAGAGAGGTTAAGTGACTTGTATAAAGTCAACAGCTAATAAGTGCTAGAACTGGGATTCTGACCCAGACAACAGAACTCCAGAGTCCTTGCTCTTATCTATGGTGGTATACAACCTTAGAGTCAACCTTAAAATCAATCATTATATTAGAACATTTGGACAGAATTATTATTTAAGGAGTTTCCAACTCTTGAGTCTTGATAGGAATAAGCTGTAAGAATTCCTTAGATATAATTTCCTAGCATTGTGGAAGCTTTGATGGTCTTCTCATGAGAGAACAGACGATAGGGAATAGAGGGTAATGATGTTGTGAAGGGCATGAAATTAGTTCCAATCATCAACACTCATTAAAGAGTGAATTAGACTTAATAATCAAAGAGGTAGAAGATCCAACAGTGCACAAGATACCTTGACCTAGCAGCTCTTGAAGTCTAGTGGGGAGCAGACATTAACCGAAGATCACATACATATTCATTATAATAATGATAACTGCTAGAGAGTGGGTGGCTACTAAGTGCTAAAAGAACATATAGTTGGGCATTTAACCTAGTCTGAGAGGGATGGGACACATTGAGAAAGTCACATTTAAACTGAAAGATAAGCAGGAATTAACCCTACTCACAGGGCAAGAGTGTTCCAGGTACAAGAGAACAGCATGTGGCATCCTGAGGGACAAAGGAAGGAGTTCAGTAGGATTAAAATTACTTATTCATCGGGTGTAGAAAGAAAATGTTAGAACTTCTATTTACAGTCACTTTGCTCAACCTCTAAAATGTTTATTTTTTATGTAGTTTTATAAGATGCATGCAGTATCAGTTTACTAGTATTTGCATAAATGTTATGAATTAGGACTGCACGCTCAAGAAATTTTACTAATGGGCATGCAGAGTAAAAAATGTTTCAGGACCACTAGTTTAAGCAACTGCAAAAGGTACAGGGGTTCCTTTGCAGTGACCCCAAGGGTTGGTGGTGATGGGGAAGTAGAACAGGAAATTATACCGGATGACACTGGAGAATTTCCACATAGGGCCTGGTGGGCCAGGTCAAGTATTCAGGGTTTAATAGCAAAGGGGAACAGCTGAAAGGAGAAAATACACACTTGCCCATTGGGCAAACAATCTAAGATGGCTACCAATTAAAATGATTTAGAAATAGGTTAATGAAGACAAAAAGGAAAGCTTCAGAGTGGATTTGAAATCTGCCTTTTTAATATTAATCTATATGCATGTTCTCTCTCCTTCTCAAATGAAAGCCATGTGCTAAGGACTGGATATTTGTGCCCCCGACAAAAATTCACATGTTTAAATCCCTGTCCCCAATGTGATGGTATTGGGAAATGGGGCCTTTGGTAGGTAATCAGGTCATGAGGGTAGAGCCCCGATGACAGGATTAGTGCCCTTGAAGAAGAGACAGAGAGAGCTGGCTTCCTCTCTCTGCTCTCTACGTGTCAGGAGAGCAGGAGAAGACTGCTATCTGCAAACCAAGAAGTAGGTTCTCACCAGACACTAGATTTGCCTGCATCTTGATCTGGATGTCCCATCCTTCAGAAATGTGAGAAATAAGTGTAAAAAACAAAAAAATGTTTAAGCCATCCAGTCTATGGTAGTTTGTCATAGCAGCCTGAACTAAAACACCATGTGAAACATGATTATTTCATCCATCACTTACCTCCTCTCCTTACATAATCTGTTACATACACCCCCTCCAAGCGGACAGCAGAGTATCTGACCTACAGTAAATGCTCAGTAGGTTTGGCATATAAATTACATCGTGACCTCAAGTTTAGCACATTCCAAATGAATTTAATTTATTTTCCCCAGTACATGCTTCTCTACCTATATTCCCTGTCTCAATGAATGATGCACCCCCTCTCAGGACTCCAACTTGGACTACATGTTTCCCACGACACCCTTATACCGAATGTCTAGTCAGACCTTGAATCTTATAGATCATATCTAAGGGAAGCCTCAAAACTCAGACTCTCCTTGTCATCTCCTTGCCTTTGCCATAGCCTTTACAATTCTTCCTATTTAGTAACCAATTCCAGATAACCCTTTCCCTATACTTATTAACTAAAATTCATTGGATTCCAAGTACATGCCACACACTGTAGTTAAGGCCTTAAATGCATGATCTCCTTTAATCAACATAACCAACGACGAGAGTACTATTATTACAATCAGTGTTTTTTTTTTTAAGAAATTACGGTTTAAAAAGTTTAAGTGACTTTTCCAAGTTTGCCCAGCAACTAAGAGATAGAACAGCTATTCACACAGTCAGTCTTCTCTTGGGCTAATATTCTTACCAACTGTGCTATACTCTATTCTTCTCCCACCTGTAGTTTATTGCAACTGCAGTATATTCACCACAGTTGATTCATTGATTTGTTTGTTTCTTCCCCTATTCACTCATTCATTCACTTATTCTCTACTCATTCACTTATCCATGCATTTAATGAGTGATTGCTCACTTCTATCTATTTTACATGTTGTACAACTTTGGTGAAATCCAGGCACTTGTGAAGCATACCATCTAGTAAGGGGCAAACATTAAACCAAAATTACTTAAATAATTATGTAATGGCAATAAATGCTAAGCCAAAATATGGTCCTTTAAGTATAAATCTGATCACGGTAGTCATACCTCTGCCACTGAAGAAGTGATTTTCTCTCCCAGAAATCCTCTTCCCTTTTATCTACTAAAAGAATTCACATCATCTTTAAATGCTCAGATGTACAACTTTCTGTCACTTCAAAGTCAGAATTCATAGTTCTCTCCTTTGTGTCCTCAAAGGCAATACTTATTAATCCCTTTATTGTAGTAATTATTGCATATTTCAATTACTTAGGTAGATGGCTTGACATTCTTCAATTTACTCAGGAATTTTAGTGGCATTTCATATGGTTTTGTGGTTAAAAAAAAAAAAAATATATATATATATAATGCCTATGGAGCACCTAGAATATTGTAATTTCTCAATAAACACTAATTATAAATGTATCTATTTTACCTATTAACATGTCTAAGCTTCTCAGGGGCGTATTTTTTGTATTCATTCACTAAAAAAAAAAATGTTATCTTTCAAACATAAGACTCTATAATTGCGGGTGATGCAGATAAATCTACGTATTCACATTTGGTGACTTGTTTAATTTTATTATCTGTTCTTTTACTTCTTTTATTTTTTGCTATTCTCATATTAATGCTGGCAGCCTAAAGAGGACCACAGTTAGCACAGAAGGTAGAAATTTGGTAACAATCCTTGATTCCTTAATTTTTCTCTCCATCCCCTTAAAGCCATCAGAAAATCTTGTGGCTTCTTAACAATTATATCTCAAATCTTCACTCTAGATTGCAGAAATCATCTGAAACAAACTGTCAAAAAGAATGACATAGATCCTAACAGACTGACATAAAACTGGTCTAAGATATATGATTAAGAAGATATCACTTAATTTCAAAATGTTGTGTATAATATTAAAATTTGAGAGAATGCATCAGTAAACAGCCTCTCTTCTTTCCATTTGATTGCTACCCTTTTAGTGCAGGCAAATCAGTATTGTTTTTTAATTGTCATTGATTTCTATCTCCTTATTTCTACTTTGACCATTCTGCAATCAGTTCCCCACCCAGTGGTAAGAGTGATTTCAAAATATAAATTATATTATGTTTCTTCATTGCTGAAAAATATTCTGTGACTTCCCGTTCCATGTGGAGAGAAGAAAAGTCTACAAGCCCCTGCCTTTTATGGCTTTTGCCTAGCCCTACAGCCTTATATTGTGCCCCTTCTCCTAACTCATGCCACTCTAAATTTCTTTCAGCTCCTCAAAGATGCTGAGCTCATTGGTGATTTAAGAGCTTTTGCCCTTGCTGTTACTGCACTGTCCTGTAATGTCTTCTGCCCTTCTCTTCATTTGGCTACTACTCTCCTTCCCACAGGTCTTAACTGTCACCAACTTAGAGAGGACTTCCCTGATCGTTCTACCCAAAGGAAGGAAACTCTCACCAGCAGTTCCTATTAAAAGCTATTACCTGTTATCTTATAACAGTCAACACAGTTGGAAAATATTTAATTCATTCACTTTTGATCCTTTTAAAATTACTTGCCACTTATCTTAGTTATTCCTAGAAGTAGATCCTGAGTCAAAGATACACATTTAAGTAGCTTATTGTGGATATTATTCCAGGAAGCACCAGTAAGAAAGTGTAAAACTGAAGGAAGGAAGCTAATTTAGGTACATCACTGAGCAGGCAACTGTTACGGGCAGCTGAGGCTCAGTTCCAAAAGGGAAGTCTGGGGATAGTGTAGACATGCCTCAGAGTGGGGTGAGGGGGCAGGGGTATTTATGCACCCAATAACATCAAACTGGTTTAGGGTTGATCCCCAATCGTACATGAGCCAAGAGGGCTCCAGCAGTTTGCAGCAGCCAGAGAAACTGCTCAAGCAAATCTTTGCAAGGTTTGAGTCAGTGGGCCTAAGAATAATGAGCATGGGGAAAATATGGGTGTGACATGAATGGCATTGGCTACTCCACCTCTCAAGGGCCTAAGCTCCATGAAGGCAGAGGCAGGAGTCTTGTTCAAGACTATATACCCTGGTACTTGGCACAGAGCTGGTGCTCTGCAGATTAAAATGAAAGAGCAGATAATAGGGTTAATGGATAATACTTTTACAATACAGAGTTTAATTAGATTAATAAAGTTGGTTTGGATCTCTAGTTTATCTAGATCCATTCACCAGAGGAGAATCAGACAGATCAACTTTGTGATATAATAACCAGAGCTAAATCTAGTAATGACTCATTTATGTTACAAGTCTGTATTTACTTCCCAGAGCTACTATATCAAAATATCGCAAACCGGGTGGCTTAAAACAACAGAAATTTATTGCCTCAGAGTTCTGGAGGCTGGAAATATGAAATCAAGGGGTCAGCAGGGCCATGCTCCCTCTAAAACCTATAAAGAAACCCTCCTTTGTCTCTTGCTAGCTTCTAATTATTTGCTCACAATCTTTAGTGTTTCTTGGGAGGCAGCTGCATAACACCAGTTCCTGCCTTTGTTGTCATAGAGTGTTCTCCCTGCGTGTGTGTGTTTTGTAAGGATGTCAGTCATATCGAATTAGGGCCCCACCCTACTCCAATCTGATTTCATTGTTACTTAACTAGTTAGATCTGCAACAACCCTATTTCCAAATAAGTTTACTTTCAGAGGTATTGGGGTTTAGCACCTCAACATCTCTCTCTCTCTCTTTTTTTTTTTGAAGGACACAGTTTAACCCATAATAGTATCCTTGAAGTTAAAGCCTAGGGAAGAGCATATTACAGAGTAAAAAATAGTGTTGTGTGTTCAAGTCTCAAATCAGCCTTCAAAGTCAACCAAAAAACTTGTGTGTTTCAGGAAGGGGAAAAAGAAAGTTTTCAGGCTTTTGAATGGTCCAGTCTCACAAATAATGTAACAGTATGTTGGTTGCATGTCTGCTTGCCAGGAGGCAATCTGGTCTGTGCAGTGAGCTCTGGTTCCAGAGGGACAATACAGAGAACATGTGGAAAGAGGGGCAAAATTCAAGGGCAACTCTGGGATCCCCTTGTGATCTCATTAAGGAGACAACTCTGGGGCTTTCTCAGAAAAAAAAAAAGTAATTTCATAAGCCTCACAACTGTGCCTGTGAGGCTTATTAGAGAAACAAATAGAAGTATTTACCTTTGGATTTACTGCATACATCAGGTATTTTTCTATCCTCACATGTAATTTCCATAAAAGCTGACAATAAAAGGCTGTTTTGTACTTACCTGCTAAGAATCATTTTGTCACTTTGTATAAGAGTGAAATGTTTGATCACAGACCTCAACTTCTCTTAGAGATCAATGTGACACATCAAAGACCCTCACTGTAAAAGAGACACAACTCTATTTAAAATGCCAAAATCCATTCTTGTTCCATATGATCACGGTGATGATTCTATTTGACCATTTAACCCATGATTTTCAGGCAAATGGCACTGTTATTAACAGCAATAATAACAACAATATTAATAAGTGATTATATAGGCAAAATGAAGTGATGAGTAAAACCAAGAACAGCCAAGAGTCAGGATTTAGGTATTTTTAATAACTGAGACTTGGTTGTGTCAGATAGCTAATAGCTCCTCCCACAGATTTATTAATCTACATTTTATGAATCAAATGGAAAAATTATTTTGATTTTGAAGCTAAATATAAATCCTGTCATAACTTATGTCTTCACTTATTTATTTTTTAAATAAATTTATTTTTATTTTATTTATTTATTTTTGGCTGTGTTGGGTCTTTGTTGCTGCGCACGGGTTTTCTCTACTTGGGTTGAGCGGCAGCTGCTCTTTGTTCTGGTGAGCGGGATTCTCACTGTGGTGGCTTCTCTTGCTACGGAGCATGGGCTCTAGGCCTGCGGGCTTCAGTAGTTGTGGCTCACGGGCTTAGCTGCTCCGCGGCATGTGCGATCTTCCTGGACCAGGACTCGAACCCGTGTCCCCTGCATTGGCAGGTGGATTCTTAACCACTGCGCCACCAGGGAAGCCCTATGTCTTCACTTATTGTAATAGTTCGAAAGTAAATACTTACGTGAAAATAAGTAATACTATATTTGAACACAATTTTGCATGCAAGATGAATGTTTATTCAAAAGTGAAATGTTTTGTTTGTATGCTACTTAGCTTTAAATGTACAAAAGCCACAGAATGCTTATATAAATTAAATAATCCTTACTACTATTCCATTACAATTAAAAAGAACCATATTTTTTCCACTATCTAGAGAAACAAAGATTGGAGGTTAATGGACAGAGAAGTGTGGATAATTTGTGTAATATCTACAGTTTTTTTTATAAAGTTTTAATCCCTCACCTTGATTTATTTTAAATATTTCATCTTCCATCCCCCTAAAGAATTTATATCTCATAGACAGGATAATATAAAAAGTGAAAAATCTCACTTTATCCTTGATGCCATAGATAACCACCGGAAGAGTTTGGTATATATTTTCCAGAATTAGGTGTGCATATGTGTCTATGTGGAACTTAGTGTGTATTTTCTGAGTTTATTCTTATATATATTTTCCCAGATTTAGTTCCCAGTGGAAATACTGTTTGAAATAATATTTTTCTATATAACAATGCATCCTGCCTCTCTTTCCATGTAGAGACTGAGAGGGATTATTTTGCAACTTTATATTCCACTGAAAATATTAATATTATATAACATTCATGTCATTACATACTAATCCTGAGATTTTTAAAAAATATCTTACCATAACTAAACTTTCCACATTATGGGGAGGTGAACACAATTTTTTCTTGCAGTTGCAAATGGGAGTTGTTTTGTTTCAAATGGGAGTTGATTTGAATCATTTCCAATTTGCAGTGATGGCTGTGAATTATAGTGACCAATCATGGCTCTGTTACCTCACTTGAGACTTGTTTTATTTAACTCATTAATGAGAGAAGTAGAAGGATGACAAAGCAGGTTCAAAGAAAAGAGAATTTGAGAAATTTGAGATTTTTACAGTCTGGTGGTGGGAGTGAGGGAAGGCTACAAAAATACAAGTCAGATTAATGTCTACAAGGCAAACAACAAGAAACAAACAAACCATAAATTTTGGTAAAATCATATCTAACAAGTTTCACAGAACAAAAAGTTTTCTGGGTTCTAACCTATTATGTAAACAAACTTCCATTCTCCTAAAGTAGCAGATGGACCTTGGGTGTGGGTTTATAAGAAAATGCCCTAATATGCAGTAGAAAGGACTTACAGTTATTCTTCTTTTTCCAAGTTTTGGATATTTGTCTCATTACCATTAAAGTTTATTTTGTTTTTCTGAAATATGATGTCTACCTATCTTGGTAACATTAACTGAAAACCACGGTCATCACAATTTTTAAAATTTCCTTAAGTTTAGACTATCAAAGGAAATTTGATAAAGATTTTCTTGAAATATATTTGCATAATATTTCATTTTATGGATGCCCTGTATGATAGGAAACATATGCCCCACTTATGGACATTTAAGTTATTTCCAGTATCTCACCATTTTAAGTAATTCTCAATAAATAGTTTCATCACTTTTAACTTTGCACAACTCTATGTATATATTCATAAGCTAAATCCTAGAAGTGGAATTGCTGCTTCATAATTTAAATACATTTAAATATTGTAAACAAAATTGCCAAATTTTTCTCTAAATAAAGTGCATTTTTGGTTTTTTTTTTTGTTGGTTTTTTTTTTTTTTTTTTTTTTTTTTTTTTGCGGTATGCGGGCCTCTCACTGCTGTGGCCTCTCCCGTTGTGGAGCACAGGCTCCGGACGCGCAGGCTCACGGGCCTAGCCGCTCCGCGGCATATGGGATATTCCCGGACCGGGGCACGAACCCGTGTCCCCTGCATCGGCAGGTGGATTCTCAACCACTGCACCACCAGGGAAGCCCATAAAGTGCATTTTTGCATTCACAAGGAATCACAGATATATTTTAAATAGAGAGCCATTTAGGTCACCTGTTATGTTGTTTTTGTGTATGTCTTTACATAATTAATCGATTAGCTATCTTAAGTTCCCTGGTCATTATTAAGCTATTTGAGAAGGAAGAACAATGAGAAATGGAGGGAAGTTCCACGGAGTTCAGGAAAAATTGGAAAGCAAGTAAACCAATGAACAAATAATGAATTTAGATAGGAAGGCATGGAGCTTTCCAAAGACACAACAGAAAAATTAGCCAGGAACTAAGAGTAAATGGTTATTTGAAACTTATGAGAAAATAAATGGCAAATAATGCAATTCCCTAAATGGTTAGAGATGAGGCTTCGGGCTAAAGTTAAAGCTGAAGGAACTGGAAAGGAAAAGTTACAGACCCTTTTCAATTGCTATTCATTCAACAAGCATTTAGCTGCTAACTCTAGAAGGGCTCTGCGGGTAAGTGAAGGAGTCTTCAGTAGGTAGTTAAAGAAAGAATGGGCAGAGAAGAGAAGTACTGGACCTAAGCGTGAACTGGAGAAAAATATTCTAACTTTTGGTTCAAGAATGCTTCTAAGATAAGGAGCTGCTTTTGCTTAGGAATATAACTGACGATAGGGAATGGAAGGTCATGGATTTAACGTCATGGATTGGAAAATAACAGTAAAATAAACAGACTGATAAATTGAGTTTCATGTACAAGAAGAGGAATTGAGATAAGAAGAGGAGAGAAGAGGGCTTGCTCTCAAGAGGAGAGAAGGAGCCAGACAATGTGGAAACTTGAGTCTGCAAAAGAAAATGATCAGTAAAGAACTGACATTAAGGTAGTGAGTGACTAAAAGACTTTAAGAACTAACAACTATTAACTCTGATCCAATTTTAAGTTGCCTAAAATATTCAGAAAGGCTACTATGTACAGAAACTGGCATATCTGGGTTACAATAAAAGAAAACTAGGACTAGGAAATGAAAAGCAAGTGAGACTGAAAGTTTAGCAAAAGCAGAAGCTCCAAACTGGAGATAACCATGAGATTTTAAGGGATCCAGAATTATCAGAAAACATGGAGAGACTTTTGTTCAACGTTCCTAATTACTCAACATTATTAAAACTGAGGATGACCTCAGTTAGCACTCACATTACACAAACATTCATCAGGATTAAAAAATAAAGCACAGATGTAGAAAATATTATGTTGCAAGAGAAAGGGCAGTGAACTAAGAACTGGAAGGTCTTGTTCTAATGTTTCATTGTCTTCCTCTGATAGTGGCGTATTCTTGAGCCAATTTCCTCACTGGTAATAGATCCATAATAACATCTGTCTATCATTGGGTAGTTGTGAGCAACTAATCTAGATAAATACATATATATGTGTGTGTGTGTGTGTGTGTGTGTATAAAGTCTATAAAGTATAAGTATATATAAAGTCTATATCAAATGTAACATTGTTATATTTAAAATATTGCCACCTAAACAACAAGTTCCTACTGTGTAGCACAGGGTACTATATTCAATATCCTGTGATAAACCACAATGGAAAATAATATGAAAAAAATATATATATGTATAACTGAATCACTTTGCTGTACTGCAGAAATTAACACATTGTAAATCAACTATACTTCAATAAAATTAAAAAATATTACCAATAACTACATTTATATTTATATATCCATATTTACAGCCAAAGATTTATATCTTTCACCATATCTAGATAGTGCTAAAACTTATATTGACTCCCATGTTTACCCCTGGGAATTTCCAGATCTCTAGAATAATCAAGGAAAGACTCAGAAAGGTATTCTAATTAGTGCTTGCTTTTTGCAGAAGCACTGCCATGATAATCTGAGCTGGTTTTGAAGCCCTTTGGAGAAGGAGATTCTATATTTATCTTGCACACACTATCTCAGGGTTAAGAGGCATCAACATCCCCAATCTTTCCTCTGTCAAACTCTAATCCCCTGGGCATTTTAAGGTTATTATTAGTCAGACTCTTTTAAAATTAAACTTCAGAACCAAATGGCTATTTGCATTTTAATGCCATAGTATCTGTTCCTTAGTTTGAAAATCATGTGACAATTCTAGTTGAGAAGGGGGAATTCTTTGTACATATTCAATATAAAATCTCTGTTCCCCTCTGAGGTAGCTTAGAATTTAGCTGTGTTTTCTAGATGTTCATATAATTGTCACAGCAACACTCTTGAAACTTGTTTTATCCCTGTACAAATTAAACAGAAACTAAATAACCTCTGTGAAGTAAAACAGTCCTTCAGAAATGTAAACACTTCCTGTGGGAATATTACCAGTTTTCCACTTTTTTTCTTCAAAGCAGCATTACTTTAGATTACAATAAAAAATAAATGAGAGATGGGATTTACTCAACACTATCACCCTTGAAATAAAGAAAAAGAAAATCAACTTGATTTCAAACTTCCCTGTGCATTCCTCTCTGTAGGCTTTCTTCACCATTTCAAGAATGATGGCAAACTCTACAAGACTTTACATCACCAAAGACAGAAAACAATTCACACCACTTCACAGCCAGAAATAATTCTGAGGAAGTAGCACAAACAGTTGGGGATTCCTTCTGATAGGTGCTCCACGAATCCTCAGAGGCATAATCTCCAAAACAGGATGCTTCAGCCTATAGTAGGTGTGTCAGAAAGGTTGACTCTGGTTATCAACGGAATAGGAGAAGACACATCCACTACTGCTCTGGTACAAAGATCGCTTTCTCCATTACACTGATTTTCTTCCTTTTTTTTTTTTTTTTTTTTTATGTCATTTAAGGTTTCCTCCATCCGTTCTCCATCACCAATGAAGGGAACAAGTGTTACTGAATATGGAACTGTCTGAATGACCACTGCCTGTCTTATAAAATCCTAAATATCTTACGGAGAGTGACTTACGTCACTGCAGAGTCAGCCTCACTAATAATGATTCCTATCTGTAACGCATAATTCTTTTATACTATGGGAAACACCTTACATCGATGTTTTTTATCACTGATTTATCATTGATCCTTACAGCATTTTTGTCAGAGGGGTGAAACATATCTCTTTGGGCAAAAAATGGTGGAGCTATGAAATAAATGATGGACATAAAATAACTCATCATGTCTAAACAGTGTGATTTGTGCACCATCAGCACAGTGATAACATGAAATTCATGTTATTAAAGAGAGTGTTATTACTCATTGCTTAAGAGCTTTGTGTCAGTGTTGCTTTGTAACAAAGCCCTCCCGCTAAACACCTATTTTAAACAGGAAGTTTATTTCTAAAGTGAATGTCTCCAAACTCAATCTCACCCAACCCCAAATGACCTGTTGTGAATGGTGTCATTGTCAACAATTACAGAAGGCCTCAAAATTTGCAAATGCATAAAATCTGCTCTTTGCCATGATTTCTATTTCACCAGAGCTGGGGTTGCTGTTTCAAGATTTATGTTCATTTTGGAACATCATTATTTCATGAATGAACCATATCAAATATGAAAGGTGATGGCTATCTTGTTGTGGAATAAACATGGGGAATCAGGAAATCTGGGTCTAAATTCTGGGCCGGCTACTTGGCAGGTACATGGCTTTGAGCATGTTTTCAAAAAGTACTCCTAGGTCTTGAGTAAATGGTCTCTAAGTTTCTGTGCAGGTCTCCAATACCATGACTCTGAGATTCAGCTTACTGGTGCCTGGCAATGAAAAGTACACTCTTGGGTCCAATGCTTAAGCTGTATTTGCAATATGTGGAGAAGATGTAAGATACTAACAAATACTCAATTCAGTATATTAAAGCAGTCTCTCCCTTTGATGGAAATAAAAGACAAAACAAAACAAAACACACTGGAGCAAGAAATAAGTATCTTTCCAAACAAAATCCTTAATTTATTTCCACCTGAAGAATATCCTCTATCTCTAACAACAGGAATTTCCATGATTCTTAAATCTATTTGCAGAAGACCTGTTTTACTAAAGCAGTCCAGTCAATAAAAGTGCCACATAAATGGAGTGAAAATAATTAGTTTAAACAGCTGGTAATTATGATAATTATACACTGCCTCTCTTGTTAAGCCAGGAAGGGATAAATTTTAAGAATATGTACTGGGGATTCAGCCATGTGTCATCCATTCAAGTTAATGGAAATGACAATCTAATCCTGTCCATCACATTCGACTTTATTTCCAAAATTTACTTGGAGGAACTGTAAGTGATTTCCCTTCCTTTTCATCAAAATTTTCTTTGAATGTTATATATACACTTAAATATCATTTTTGTCATATTGATGAATATGGTCCTCATTTATTTTTCAGCTTCATACCTCAAACTGTATAGAGACACTAAAGAATCCATATACTGTATATAAACGAGTGAAACTTAAGATATTATTTTATTATTTAAAAGCAAAATACTATAATAATTTATAACCCAGAAGCCATAAGGAAGATGACTGACAGATCAGAGTATAATTTTTTTAAACTTTTATCATGGCCATCATTTTAATGTTAAAAATTTAATCAAAAACATCCAAAGTGGCAATTAATTTCTTTTTTGTAACATTATTTCTTAAAAATGTGATTTATAAAAGCCAACAAAAATAACTGTAATAATTTTGAGTGTTTAAAATGGAAAAAGCTACTAAGAAAATAAATTTAAAGAAAATGTTTTATAAGTTTCTGTCAGGGTTTTATGCATAAATAATAAGGAATGCGTGATATGAATAAGACAAAGAATATAAGTTCTGGAATCTTGCTGGTAAAAGTGTCAGAGTCTATGCAAAAAGAAACATTAGGGCTTCCCTGGTGGCACAGTGGTTGAGAGTCTGCCTGCCGATGCAGGGGACATGGGTTCGTGCCCTGGTCCGGGAAGATCCCACATGCCGCAGAGCGGCTGGGCCTGTGAGCCATGGCCGCTGAGCCTGCGTGTCTGGAGCCTGTGCTCCGCAACGGGAGAGGCCACAAGAGTGAGAGACCCACGTACCGCAAAAAAAAAAAAAAAAAAAGAAACATTAAACAAGAAATAAATTGCTGTGGGCTAACATGTTTAGAAAAGGAATACGCACTGGTATCAATTATTTACCGACATACTATATTCATATTTCTCTCTGGAAATTCATTGAAATTTCCTAGTTCCAAAGGTGACTAAAAACCAGGGTGTCTCCCTAACACCATACACAAAAATAAACTCAAAATGGATTAAAGACCTAAATGTAAGGCCAGACACTATCAAACTCTTAGAGGAAAACACAGGCAGAACACTCTATGACATAAATCACAGCAAGATCCTTTTTGACCCACCTCCTAGAGAAATGGAAATAAAAACAAAGATAAACAAATACGACTTAATGAAACTTAAAAGCTTTTGCACAGCAAAGGAAAGTACAAACAAGGCGAAAAGACAACCCTCAGAATGGGAGAAAATATTTGCAAATGAAGCAACTGACAAAGGATTAATATCCAAAATTTATAAGCAACTCGTGCAGCTCAATAACAAAAAA
>NC_041231.1:18359054-18359441 GCF_002837175.3 Physeter macrocephalus
AGAAATGCAAATCAAAACTACAATGAGATATCACCTCACACCAGTCAGAATGGCCATTATCAAAAAATCTACAAACAATAAATGCTGGAGCGGGTGTGGAGAAAAGGGAACCCTCTTGCACTCTTGGTGGGAATGTAAATTGATAAAGCCACTATGGAGAATACTATGGAGGTTCCTTAAAAAACTAAAAACAACTACCATACGACCCAGCAATCCCACTACTGGGCATATACCCTGAGAAAACCATAATTCAAAAAGAGTCATGTACCACAATGTTCATTGCAGCTCTATTTACAATAGCCAGGACATGGAAGCAACCAAAGTGTCCATTGACAGATGAATGGATAAAGAAGATGTGGCACATATATACAATGGAATACTACTCAG
>NC_041231.1:18363035-18388218 GCF_002837175.3 Physeter macrocephalus
ACTAGATACTCACTATGATATCTTCCAATAATAAACTACTAGAGTGAGAAGAAATCATTTAGACCAACCCTTTATTTGAGAGATGAAAACACAGAGGTGTGAAGTAACTTGTCCAGGGTCATATTAATAGAAACTAGAAGTGAAAAGGGTATCTTAAGACATGACAGCAGATATGACATCTTTTAGGGAACTAAGTTGTTCATAGTGTTTTCAGATAAGAGTTAGAAAATCAGCTTAATTAGAAATATTATGTCATACATACATAAGGTATACATATGTATATTGATTGTATACTGCCAACACTATATGTATATATGCATATATTATTAAATGCATTGATGTAGGAAAATGTAGTGATAGTAGTGTTATATCTATATAGGCAAATGAAGATGGGGGTGCTGATCAATATTTAATAAACAATTCATTAGGATTAAATCCCAAGCCACTGTTTTCAGTTTTCCAATCCACTCTGCCCCTATAAACACGTCCTGTATCACCTATGTGTTGGTTTGCATGAGGGAGACTCCCTGGGTGAAATCTATTTAATTATACTAACATTTAAATTTAAGCATTTCATAAAAAGAAAACGGGTTTATTTTTGTAATTTTGTATTTACTCAAGTCTTTATGCAGCTGGTGGAACTGTTATGTGTAAGTCACTAAAAAATGTTTATTCAAACATCCATTTATGAAGTGCTTTTATATTCAAGTTGTCTCTTCAAGTCAAGTTTTAATTTTTCGTGCATACATCTATAAACTTTATTTTAAAGTGTATTAAAACTCTTGTGCATTTCAAAATGAGAAGAGATATAAAATATACTAAATTTAGCTTATATACATATTTAGATGCACATTGTTTGAATGTAAAGGGACAGACTAAATGATCCATGATTCCTCAGATAGTATAATGTCCTTATTTCTTGGTAAAAGTTCATGGACCTGTAAACTAGATAAACAAACAGTAGATATGGGCTTTATCGACCTCAAAAACTATTTGAAAATATTTAAAAAATGATTTTCGAAAAGTAAAATGGGACAATATGTATAGGATAATTGTATAACTTGACATAGACATATATTGGTCTCTGCAGGAGTCACAAAAAGGCAGCTCAGTGTAACCAACATAAATAATTAAAAACTATTTCCAATAGTTCCCTCAGTCCTCATCCTTTCTTTTATATATCACCTTATTCTGGGACCAATTCTCCTCCTTCTCTCTTTCTGCCCACTCTTTCAATACGTGCTTTCCTAAATTTGCATTACAAAAGATTAAAGATTATTTGCAAAGATAAAACCCTGTTGTATTGGATGTGGAGTGAGGAAATGAATTGAAGTCAAGGGAAAGGGAGACCAGACTCTTATCCATTACTAAATTCTACTCCTCTTCTATCAACTGGGTTTGCAGATGCTTGAATTATTATGCAAAAGGAGGCTGACTGCAATGTCACTTATAGATTTACTCATTTGTTCCAACACAGCAAATACTTTACACGAAAGAAACGAATTCCAGGAAAAGCTTTCAATTGACCAAATGTAATAATGAAAATATATAATAGATAAGAATAAAGTTTCAGGCATAAAATAAAAAAATTAGACCATTGTATTTGTGGTGGGAATAAGATTTGAGTAGGGGATAACTTAAATTGATAAGAAAGCATAACTCTTTGTTACTGGCCAGTGGCACAAACTGATTGGTATTGTGTTGTGATGAGGGAAAGTAGCAGAAAGAAAGAAGTGATGGTTGCTACATGGGATTCTCTTTCATAAGCTACTCAGGTATTGTGTCTACTTCTGTGAAAACTTGAACACACTCAGTAGAGAGGAACTGAGATGCTGAATTGGCTAGAAACCACGTTAAATTAGAAAGCATGTCATACAAAGAAGAGTAAACGTGAAGGTGAGGAGAGATATAATAGGTGTTCTCAAAATCATATCTAAAGTTTTATCAAACAGCCCTCAGAATAAATTCATTTTGTGTGGCTTTCATGATAGACCTAGAATCAATTAAGCGAGGCAAGAGAAAGCATGATTCAAAGAGAGGAGGAATTTTCTATTATCAGATATTTTAAGAAGCAAAGGTATGTGTCAGGGAGCGGTGAGTACTGGACACTTCATGAAAATATTTGGTCAAAATAAAAAATAAACAAGGTTGGACGAAGGATAATCTGAAGGACTAAAAATCCTTACCATTCTTAAGGATTTTAGATTCAACATACTACGATGACCTAAATGGAATAAAGTCTTCTCTACTCTAAATAGAATTTCTTTTTCAAAAATTTATGTGCATTTTCCAAAGACTTCAAAATCTTAAAATTTTACCTCCATGAGTTAAACATCTTTATTATTCCGTAGGCATCCAGATGCATCATACCTAAAAATATAACCATAACAACAAAAACAGTAATAATAAAATTGACTATATAATGAGCACTCGATAAATATACATCAGGCACTAAGCATTTTAACTACATTTTCTTCATTTATACCCCAAAACCTGTTGGGTAGGTAGGATGGGATTCATAGAGTTGACAAGGCACACAGCTGGTAAACAACAGAGCTAGAATTTCAACTCAGGTTTGTCTGAATGTAATCCCTTTACCTAACTGCTACACAATTGTTATGCCTTTTTCTGTAACGCTCCTCTAAATGAAACACGAATAAATGGAGCATGGAAGCCAATATTATACAAAAGAGAACTCGTTATACCACTCACATATCCCCAGGTATAGACCTGTAATTCATAAATTTTCAAAAGGCACTCAGTAACACTGTGGAGATCTGCCTTTAAATAAGCCTCACAAGTGAACCAAATGGGCATTTTGTGATATAAAAGTCAATTCCTAAGATATTACATTCTCAGCTTAATGCTATCAATGCTCATATGAAAAATCAGGAATAATTTATTCCAATTCTCCAGTGAGGGGAACTAGTTCATTATAATTCATAAATACAGAAAGGTTTTTACATCTTCTACACAAAACTAGTTGTTTCTTTGCATACCTGGGAATGAAGCTAGTCACGCAATAAAAGTCTTTGTGAAATTTTACAGAGTAAAGGCAAAGTGAGAGAGCAGTAGTTTTAGTTTTTTTTTTTTTTTTTTTTCTTTTCTTAAAGAGCATTCTAGGTGAACTTTTAACAAGGTATAAGGGGCAGTGAGCATGTTAAAGTAGTTTTTTTCTTTTGAATCAAACCTGAACTAAAAGAATAGAAACAGAAATGACAAAAGCAGGAGTCAAGATGGCAGACTAGGAGGACATGGAATTCACGTCTCCACACAACTAGGGCACCTACCAGGCACCAGTGGGGGATCATGGACACCTAAGGGGACAGGAGGAACCCCCAGCAACCGGGTAGGATGTGAGGACTAGAGGGGAGTGAGGGCGGGGAAAAGTGGAGGCAGGATGGGACTGGCACCCCTGAGGGGTGGCTGGGGGGAGGGGAAGGGATGCAACGCCTGAAGAGGGAAACTGGGGGACCACTGGGAGGGCAGAGGATCAAAAGGGAGAGTGGCCAGTTTTCCCCTGCCCTCTTGGGCCCCTGGGAGCCTGCTGAGATCCGGGTCTGATCCTCTGCCCATCGAGGTCCCCTCCAGCCACATGGATCCTGAGGGAGTGGGAAGGAGGGAAGGGGAAGCAAAAGTAAAGGCCGGACCTACTGGATTGGCACCCCTGAGGGGTGGCTGGGGGAAAGGGAGGAGTTCCTACACCCAGAGGGACCCACGAACAGTTAGTGGTCCAGCTGGGGCGGGGGAGACCCCATGGGAGACGTGGTGGGGGGTGCAGAGGAACGGAAGGGAACTTGGCCAGTGCTTTCCCTGTCCACTTAGGCACTGGGGAGCCTGTTAGGCTCCCGGGCCTAATCCTCTGCCCTCAAAGCCTCCCTCTTGCCTCGTACAGCCCAAGCCCTGCCCCTACACCCCCAACCAGGCCCTATCTCATTACTCGGAGACCCCTGAGATCCCCTCCAACTGTGCTGGGCCTAAACCCCAACTACACACCTTCACCCGGGGCCTTACCTCCAAACTCCAGAACTCCACACTCTGGAGGCAGCCCCTTGGACGAGCTGCCTCTCTGCTTCCAGGCAGGTCCTGAGCAGAGGCCCCGCCACACGCTTGAACATCGCCCTGCCTAGACCCCAACCCCAAGGCCTTTTCCAACTGCCTGCGTCCTGAGTCTAGGCTCTGCCCCATGCTCAAACGTCACCCCCCCCTCCCGCTCTGGCCCCCGCCAGGTCCCACCCCACCCTAAACCTCTCCCCTGCCTAATTTCCACCTCTGCCTAAACTCTGCCCCCAGAGCCAAGGTATTTTATTTTTTCTTTTTTCCTCTTTTAGATTAGGGTTCTGTTTTACCTTGTTGTTGATTCGTTTATATTTTTCTTCTTTCTAATAAATCTTTTATTTTTCTTATTTTATTTTATTCTTTATAGTTTGTTATTGCTCTGCTCCTTTTGGCTTGTTCTGCTTTTTTTTTTTTTTCTGTTGTGATTTTGTTTTACCTTATTGCAGTTGTTTCCATTATATTTTTATATTTCCTAATATATTTTTTATCTTTCTAAGTTTATTTTGTTTTTTTATTCTTTGTTATTGTACTGCTCCTTTTCTTCTTCTTTTTTTTTTTTTCTCACGTGGCTTGTGGGATCTTGGTTCCCAGGCTGGAGGTCAGGCCTGAGCTCCTGTGTTGGGAGCTGAAGTCCAAACCGCTGGACTAACAGAGAACCTCAGGCCGCAGGGAATATTAATTAGAGTGAGGCCTCTGGAGGTCCTCATCTCAGCACCAGGACCTGGCTCTATCCAACTGCCAGCAAACTCCAGTGCTGGACGCCTCAGGCCAAACAAGCAGTAAGACAGGAATACAGCACAACCCATCAAAAAAAAAAAAAAAAAAAAAAGAAACAACAACAAAAAATGTTATAGACGAAGGAGAAAGGTAAAAACATACAAGGCCAAATAAATGAAGATGAAATAGGCAAACTACCTGAAAAAGAATTCAGAGTAATGATACTAAAGATGATCCAAAATCTCAGAAACAGAATAGAGAAAATACATGAAACATTTAACAAGGATCTAGAAGAACTAAGAGCAAACAAACAGTGATGAACAACACAATAACTGAAATTAAAAATACTCTAGAAGGAATCAATAGTAGAATAACTGAGTCAGAAGAATGGATAAGTGACCCAGAAGATAAAATAGTGGAAATAACTACTGCAAAGCAGAATAAAGAAAAAAGAATGAAAAGAATTCAGAACAGTCTCAGAGACCTCTGGGGTAAACAGTAAACTCACCAACATTTGAATTTTAGGGGTCCCAGAAGAAGAAGAGAAAAAGAAAGTGTCTGAGAAAATATTTGATGAGATTATAGTCGAAAACTTCCCTAACATGGAAAAGGAAATAGTCAATCAAGTCCAGAAAGCGAAGAGAGTCCCATAAAGGATAAACCCAAAGAGAAACACACTGAAACAAATATTAATCAAACTATCAAAAATTAAACACAAAGAAAAACTATTAAAAGCAGCAAGGGAAAAGCAACAAATAACATACAAGGGAATCCCCGTAAGGTTAAGAGCTGATATTTCAGCAGAAACTCTGCAAGCCAGAAGGGAGTGGCAGGACATATTTAAAGTAATGAAAGGGAAAAACCTAAGACCAAGATTACTCTACCCAGCAAGGATCTCATTCAGATTTGATGGAGAAATCAAAAGCTTTACAGACAAACAACAGCTATGAGAATTCAGCACCACCAAACCAGCTTTACAACAAATACTAAAGGAACTTCTCAAGTGGAAAACACTAGAGAAAAAAAAGACCCACAAAAACAAACCCAAATCAATTACGAAAATGGTAATAGGAACATACATATCAATAATCACCTTGTTGATGGAGAAACCAGCAGCTTTACAGACAAACAACAGCTATGAGAATTCAGCACCACCAAACCAGCTTTACAACAAATACTAAAGGAACTTCTCAAGTGGAAAACACTAGAGAAAAAAAAGACCCACAAAAACAAACCCAAATCAATTACGAAAATGGTAATAGGAACATACATATCAATAATCACCTTGAATGTAAATGGATTAAATGCTCCACCAAAAGACACAGAATGGCTGAATGGATACAAAAACAAGACCTTTATATATGCTGTCTACAAGAGACCCAATTCAGGCCTAGGAACACATGCAGACTGAAAGTAAGGGGATAGAAAAAGATATTCCATGCAAATGGAAATCAAAAGAAAGCTGGAGTAGCAATACTCATATCAGATAAAATAGACTTTATAATAAAGACAGTTACAAGAGATAAGGAAGGACACTACATAATGATCAAGGGATCAATCCAAGAAGAAAACATAACAATTATAAATATTTATGCACCAATGAACAATTATAAATATTTATGCACCCAACATAGGAGCACCTCAATACATAAGGCAAATGCTAATAGCCATAAAAGGAAAAATCGACAATAACACAATAATAGTGGGGGACTTTAAACCCCACTAACACCAACAGTCAGATCATCCAGACAGAAAATAAATAAGGAAACATAAGCTTTAAATGACACAACAGACCAGATAGACTTATTTTATATTTTTAAGACATTCCACCTGAAAGCAGAAGAATACACTTTCTTCTCAAGTGCACACAGAACATTCTCCAGAATGGATCACATCATGGGTCACAAATCAAGCCTTGGAAATTTTAAGAAAATTGAACTCATATCAAGCATCTTTTCCGACCAAAACGCTATGAGATTAGAAATCAATTACAGGAAAAAAAAAACCAGTAAAAAACACAAATACATGGAGGCTAAACAGTGCACTGCTAAATAACCAAGAGATCACTGAAGAAATCGAAGAGGAAATCAAAAAATACCTAGAAACAAATGCCAATGAAAACACGATAATACAAAACCTATGGGACACAGCAAAAGCAGTTCTAAGAGGGAAGTTTATAGCAATACAATCCCACCTCAAGAAACAAGAAACACCTCAAGTAAACAACCTAACCTTATACCTAAAGCAACTAGAGAAAGAAGGACAAAAAACCCCAAAGTTAGCAGAAGGAAAGAAATCATAAAGATCAGATCAGAAATAAATTAAATAGAAACAAAGCAAACAATAGCAAAGATCAATAAAACTAAAAGCTGGTTTTTGAGAAGATAAACAAAATTGATAAACCTTTAGCCAGACTCATTAAGAAAAAAGGGAGAAGACTCAAATCGATAGAATTAGAAATGAAAAAGGAGAAGTAACAGCTGATACTGCAGAAGTACAATGGATCATGAGAGATTACTATAAGCAACTATATGCCAGTAAAATGGACCACCTGGAAGAAATGAAGGAATTCTTAGAAAAGCACAACCTTCCGAGACTGAACCAGGAAGATTTAGAAAATATAAACAGACCGATCACAGGTAATGAAATTGAAACTGTAATTAAAAATCTTCCAACAAACAGAAGTCCAGGACTAGATGGCTTCACAGGCGAATTCTATCAAACATTTAGAGAATAGTTAACACCTATCCTTCTCAAACTCTTCCAAAAAGTTGCAGAGGGGGGAACACTCCCAAACTTGTCCTATGAGGCCACCATCACCCTGATACCAAAACCAGACAAAGATATCATAAAAAAAGAAAATTAGAGACCAATATCACTGATGAACATAGATGTAAAAATCCTCAACTAAATACTAGCAAACAGAATCCAACAGCACATTAAAAGGATCATACACCATGATCAAGTGGGATTTATCCCAGCGATGCAAGGATTCTTCAAATAGATGATGATGAATGAGGAGGACAAGAGGAAGAAGAGGAGGAAGAGGGAGAAGGACAGGAGAAAGAGGAAGGGGACGAGGAAGAAAATATGGCACATTGATGGGCAGGGCTCCCCAGAGAATAAAATACACTCTGGAAAGTTAAGTTATAATCATGGTATAAATGTAAGCCAAATTACTGACTTTATTTAGGTATTTACCAGCCATAAATATTCAAACACATTCTTAGTAGAAATAAACTATCTTAAAAAGCAAGAAGAAATACATTTTAACAGTTTTCTTACTTGACTGGGTTTTTTGTTTGTCTAAGAGCCAAGACCAGATGTCAAAAGATGTTTTTTTTTTTTAATTCAACTTAAATAAAATATTATTTCAGTAAATGGAAGATGAAGGTGAGTTTTTCTGAGAAATAAATGTGTTAAAAGTGATACATTTTTTTTTTCTTAAGGATATGCTTCTTGGATGTGAGAAATCCTGTCAGGAAAAAAATAAATAAATTTGAATTTTTCTAGATGTGGCTTCTGTTTTGAGTCCCAAGAAATGGGAAAAGGTCTCATGATTATTCCTTATTCCATTCTCCTTCAACTGCAATTGATTTTTATTAGTAACCATGAGCATTAGAAAAAGAGTTTCTGCCTCTGTTAATGAACTGAGGTGTGCAGGCACATATGATATGTTCATTAAAAAATCAGGGCTCTAAACTGCACAGATTCTCCCCAGTTTTCTACAATATTTTCTGTTTCTTATCATTATGACTAAATAACAATGGCAAAACTAATGATGCCATTACCCTGTAACTGGGAATTGAGCCTGTTTAGCAATGATAAAGCATGCACTGAGCAGAGTTAATGGGCCAACCAAGCAGCCCCACTGGGTAGCTAGTCCCAGAGCACAAAGACTGAACATTTGCAAGGTAAGATGCTGTTCATAAAAGGCAGTGAGCAACAGGAAATGTTTTCTACTGATTATTGTTCACTGCTCTGTCAACCTAGGGAAAGATGAGAGCTCAAGTAAAGATACGAAGTGATTCTTGATGTGAAGAGCCATCTTTATCCATGACTTAACATTTTACAAACTTCTCACTGACATTACTTTCACAAAAGAATCCATTATTGTAATCCTATTATAATCTGCACATTTTACCTCCTAATTTAAATGGGAAAGATATTATAGATTTTAGGGGCCATATGCATGTGTTTTTATTTATAATACTTGTTCCTTCATGGTAGTTGGAACATAGTAGGTGCTCAGTTAGCTATCTGTTCAATCAAGATGCTTGAACCTCTTATAAAAAATGTAAAGTAAGGGCTTCCCTGGTGGCGCAGTGGTTGCGCGTCCGCCTGCCGATGCAGGGGAACCGGGTTCGCGCCCCGGTCTGGGAGGATCCCACATGCCGCGGAGCGGCTGGGCCCGTGAACCATGGCCGCTGAGCCTGCGCGTCCGGAGCCTGTGCTCCGCAACGGGAGAGGCCGCAACAGAGGGAGGCCCGCATACCACAAAAAAAAAAAAGTAAAGTAATATATTCACCCAAGAATATACCATAGCTCAACTTAGGGAAAGAAAACTAAAGTTCTTGCAGATTCTAACATCAAAAATATGTTTTCCTCAGACCGGTCAGGTTACAATGAAAGCAAGATTCTGGCCATTCAGAAATAAAGATTGGGAGGCATGGAGGGAAATAAAAGCACATAGAGTAATGTACCCCTGAAACTGTTCCTTGGATTCGGATGCAGCAACAGAAGGCATTTTCCGAAGGTACCATTCTCTTTTTACAAACAAGCCATGTTCTAAAATTTTTTTTTCACATAGGTTAGGTAAGAAGTGAAATGTCACTAGTGTTAATAAAACAATGCCTCTCATTTAGTAATAATAACTAATATTTGTTGAGGTTTTATGCCAGGCATTATGGTAGATTATTCCATTTAATCCTCACAATAATCCTTTGAAGTGAGTTTGATTAACTTCTCCATATTTTATTTTGGAAATATGGGGCTTACAGAGGTAAAGTTAGTGGACCCAGGGTTATACTGTCAGTAAGTCATAAAACAGGGAATTAAAAGAAACCTGATTCAATTCCATGGTCTTACATTAGACGGCACGGTAGCACATCATAGAAAGTGCTTTCCATGCATTGCCTCAAGTGAGCCTCCCAAATGTTCTTTCAGTTAGGTTGAACTGGTTTTGAGCTCCATTGTATAGATGGGGGGTTAAAGATGTAAATAACTTGCCCAGGATTCACACAGGTATCAAATGACAAAACCAGTTCACAGTCCAACTTTTCTCTCTCTGAAGCCAGGGCTCCTGGATGTGCAGTGCATTACATATTTCCTGTCCAATCCCCAACACAAGCCTTCAGCACTAAATGTTAGAGGAAAGTGCCTTATTTTTGGAACATCTAATATCTTCCTTCTAAAAAGGGACACCTCCCCTCTATGTCATTCTTTCCTTCCAAGAAGAGGATAGAGATGCATCCTGGGAGGATGATTTATCCTGGGCCCAAGGCTACCTCCCTTGTCTCTTTCAATCTTTTCAGTGAAGTTTTTTTCCTGCCACACACATCTGAATCTATACATAAAAGTTTTCAGGTCATTTTAAGGTGGATTTTTATCACAACTCTTGATTTTACAGAACGCAAAAGGACATTCTGCTCTCACTTATGCCCACCAGAATGGTTGCTCTTCATCCTATAATCCCTAGGAGGCATCTCTCCGTGGTTTGGGGTTTTAGATATTAGTGGAACCTGCTGTGAGTACAGCAACATTCACCCGGTTGCTACTGTTACCCTAATAATCACAGAAGCAAAGTGCACCACATGCCACAGAAGACAGAGTCACAGAACAGATCCTGGGGACTTCTGGGGCATGTGCCGCAGCCCAGGAACAGCTTTATTAACCTTCTCCAAATTTCTGACTTATTTTGTTGTTGTTGATTTTATTCAGGATTGTCTAACTTAAAATATTGTCACACACCTCCAGAAATAATTCTGGTCAGCTAAATGGTACAGACCAGAACAAGACTTCTTACTAAACATCCCTCAATTCAAGTAAAAGATTCAAATACATTTTCCCCCCACTGGATTTTCCAGAATTTAAAAATGTTTTGGCCGCTATTATAGATGCATGTTGACACCTTCTGGACATGTAGAGGAGGAAATGGTGACAGTTTAATCAAATACACATGGATGGGTATGTTTGTAGCTGGGTATATAGATGCCACATAGGAGAATTTAATATACAGTGCTCCTTACCTTAGAAACTTTTACAGATGGGGACCTGGGCTGAGATCCCAAGGAAGCATCACAGATTATGCAGTAGCAAAGCACTGCCCTGGGTCCACACAGACAAAGGCAAGTCAAGTTAAAGACAAGCGGGGGGCTTCCCTGGTGGTGCAGTGGTTGAGAGTCCACCTGCCGATGCAGGGGACACGGGTTCGTGCCCCGGTCCGGGAAGATCCCACATGCCGCGAAGCAGCTAGGCCCGTGAGCCATGCCCGCTGAGCCTGCGAGTCCGGAGCTTGTGCTCCGCAACAGGAGAGGCCACAGCAGTGAGAGGCCCGCAGGGGAGGGCCCCGGTACCCCAAAAAAAAAAAAGACAAGGGGGATGGCTGAAAATTTTGTGATAGATGCAAGGAAATGAATGGTTTCTTCAGTTTATCCTTTTTTTTCTTCCTTCCTCCCTTCATCCCTCTTCTCTTTTATGACCTAGCATTGATCAGGAAATTTCTTTTTCACCTCCTTTCCTTGATGGAAAAGACTTATATAAGCAATCCTTTACAAAATACTTTTCTTATAAATAGACATTTTCCCCTACTCCCTTCCACTGAACTACATCAGAGACTCTTGAGTATAAGTTAATATTCAGGGTATCATGAAGATTCAGTTCTATCCATTCACATATTGGTCAAAGTATTTATTGATTATCCACTGTATGCTGAGCAATTGTCGGGGACTGAATAATGATTCTCAAATAAGCATTACTGATGATCAATGACTTTCTTATTGGAAACATATTTTTGTGCTTATTTTCGCTTATGCGTTCCAGAAGCAACCAATCATTTATTTACATTCTACAGAGCCCTGATATCATTGTATTAAGGTATTCCATTTAAAGAAAAGTAAATCTTGCCATTGATTCTAATGATCTGTTTTTCAATTGAAGAAGGAGTACTTTGAGTCCGTCAAATCATTACAATATTTAGCTGAAAGAAAACAACTCTAAGAATTGCTAATTTAAAGAGAATAGTGCCATTAAGAAGTGTTCAGTTTAGGGCAGACATTACTGTCTGTGACATTTATTCATTGCCTGATCTGTCAAAAGTGGAATGTGGTTTGAAGTTTAATCATCTTTTTCAGTGCTACCTTTGACCCTTGGTATCCGCTGATGCGTTACCTGTGGATACAGAGGGCTGACTGCTGTAAGTCATTTTAAACAAGGGACTTGAACATTCTTGGATACTGGTATCTGCTAGGGTCCTGGGATCCTTTAAACCCCCAGGATACTGAGGACAGCTATAATTTACAATGATAATCTTATTTGGGCTCAAAATAAACTTTTAAACTAGGGAAGGAAGTTATCACTACTGATTTTGATAATGGTGCTAGCAGTAATAGAAAATGGAAGCAATAGAAAGAGAATAAACTTTCACCACCACATCTACCCACCTCTGCAGCATCTGTACCTACTTTCTCTGCTTTCATTCCTCTTATTGTAGGTGCAGTCTCCATACTCCTATCCAAGACTAATCCTCTACATATGTACAAGATACCAATCCTTTTAATCTAGTCAGAACCACCACTCCAGCAAATCCCTCCCCTCTCAGAATATCACTGTTTTCCTCTCTCTACTGAATCATACCCATCAACGTATAAATATTCTGGCATTCCTGAAAAACCTCTCTTGACTATACATCCCATGTTCTATTTGCTGCCATTTGTTTACTCCCATATACAGTAAAGCTCTTTAAAATAGCTTATGTTCTCTGGCTCAATGAGATATTCACCCCTACTACTACCCTCTCCCTCACCTAAAATTGGACAGTTATGTTAGCTGTGACTTTCACATTACTGAACCCAAAGTCAACTCTCAGTTGTCTAATTGATCCAGCAGCAACATTTGTCACAGCAGACATCCTTCTTCCTGGAAATACTTTCTTCTCTTGGCATCCTAGATCTCTCTCTCACGCTCTCATTCTCTCTCTCCCTCTCTCTCCCTCTCCTTTCTGTCTCTGGCTCTGGCTTTTCTTCTCCTACCTCACTGGCAGCTTTTACTACATCTGTTTCTCTTTTTCCTGACCTGCTGAAATCCAGATTTATTTGCTTCTTTGTTTACTTGATACCTCTTACTAAGATGCTAATACATATCTTGAGCGAAACAGATGCAAATCTGAGCCTCTAATCTTCCCCCAAAACCTTTTCCAATCACATCACAGCTAATGACATGTCTATCCTTGCAGGCACCTCCCACATTTACAGTCATTCTTGATATATATCTTTTTCTTACACTACACAACCAAACAGAATATTGGGTTGTTTCTACATTCAAAATATATACAGAGTCAAACATTTCTCACTATCCCCATTGCTAATATTACCACTCTCCCCTGGATTATCGTAACCAGTATCTCTGCTTCCACTCTTGCTTCTCTTCTATGTTTTTCAGTCTATTTCAAAAACAACAGTAACTCTTTCATAGCACACTAATGACTCCTATTTCACCCACAGTAAAACCCAAGTCCTTGAAAGGCCCTCTAAATCATAAAATAGTCTGTTTCCTTTCCCCCTCTGTTAGGTCTCCTAACCTTTTCTAATATTACTTTCCCCATGTTCATTCTACTCCAACTACATTTTTCTCTATATTGTGCCTCAGGCACACCAGACATGTTTTTAGCTTAGCACTGGGTAGTCCATAACGCTGTGATATCTTTCCTGTGGATATAGACAGTATTGAAGGCTCATTTACTCACCACTTTTCAAATAAAATTTACATCTTAGAACAGTTTAAGATTTACAAATAGATTGTGAAGATAGCACAGAGAATTTCCATATACCACACACTCAGTTTCTCCTATTGTTAACATCTTACTAATTTAGGATGTACTGGTCACAATTAATCACTGAATAATGATACAGTATTACTAAATAAAGTGTATGCTTTCTCTGGATTTCCTTAGTTTTTACCTTATGCCATTTTTATTTTCCAGGATCCCACCCAGAATACCACATTGCATTTAGTTGCCATGTCTACTTAGCCTCCTCTTGGTTGTGACAGTTTCTTAGAATTGCTTGTTTTTGATGGCCTTAACAGTTTTAAGAATTTTATATTAAATCACCTCTATTTGGATTTGTATGATGTTTTTCTTATAATTTGATTTGTGCTATGGTTTTTGAGAGGATGATCAGAGAGGTAAAGTGCCACTTTCATCACAACATACCATCAGTACATACTCTCAGCACAACTTGTCACTGCTGATGTGGACCTTGATAACCTGGCTGAAGTAGTGATTGTCAGAATCCTCCATTAATAAGTGCAGAATTATGCTCCAGTCCCTGAGGGTTGAGTATCTACATAGCTCTTTGCACAGGGGATTCTTCTCCACAGGCGATTCGCATATTCTCTCCCATTTATTTATTTATACCATCATTTATTTATAACAGTATGGACTCACGGATATTTACTTTTTGCTTTGGATTATAATTCGATATTACCTTATTTAATTTGTTAAACAAATTGTTCCAGCTTTGTCCACTGGGAGATCTTTCAGTTGGATCCTACGTCCCTTTTATAAATCCTCCATTTGTGTGTGTGTGTGTGTGTGTGTGTGTGTGTGTGTGTATTTTGAGTATTTACTTACTTTTCAGCACTACAAGACACTACAGGCTCATCTGGTATACATTCTGCCCCAATTCCAGAATCAGCCATTTTCTCTAAGGAACCCTGGTTCTTTTTATTAGAGAATCATATTAGAATCCAAGAAATGGGTGCTAGATGTGCTCACTGTTAGTGGGAGGAGTCACTGCTTCTGCAACTTTTCAGCTGACAAAAAAAGAGTTATACATCAATATATTAACCTATGTATGTATACATATCTGAATATTTATAGATGTTAACTGTGAAATAAAAGTCATATTTTATGGGAAGACTAGAGAAATTTAAACAAAAAAATCTTCTCTGCCCTTTGGTCTCCTCTCTCCCCTCACTGTGCATTGTGTATCTGCATTATGCATCAACCAAATCTCCCCCATCACCAAACCTCCCCCATCAGCAGGAATATCTGCTCAACCATAAACAGCAACATTCTCCCAGCAACACCAAGACAACTCCTTAAAACACAAGATTCCTTCTTGATCTTGTAAGGGGCCACGTGACCCACAACATGATGCTTAGATCTGGATTATGTAAACTGTCAGTAACACATCATTTGATGTAAAGTCCTCTGTCTCAAAAAACTTATATTTTTGACTCCTAACTGGCTGAACAGTTCTCAAAGCTTTCTGAGATACTCTTCCAGGGTTATAATCCTCAAATTTGGCTCAAATAAAATCTTCCATTTCTTTCTTAGATCGACTGATTAATTTTTCATTGACATAACCATCCATGCCTATAATAAGATAAATTAACTTCTGGCAAGGCAGCATGTGGAGCACTGCTGACCTGCTCCACAGTGAAACTAGTGGGGACAAAAAAATCCTGTGGGAATGGTCCTAAGGACAAATAGCAAATGAAGAAACATCTATTAAGGAAAATCTATAAACATCAATAAGAAAGTTGAAAGTTTGGAGTATTTAGACCAAGACCACTACCTCCAACCCAGATTGGACTCCACTCCAGATTGCTGCAGCCACAAACACAGGGCCTTGCCTCATGGCTACCAGCCAGAGAGTTTTCTTTTTGGGAGGTGCAAAAGTTCAGCATTTCTCATCCTGCCCCCAGGTGCACGTTGGTGAGGCTAAGTCCCAGGAATTTCAAACAAGAGATGAGAAGCTCCCTTCTACTAACCCTCACTCATAGACTGAAGGCTCTACCATAGGTATGATGCACTGAGAATACTGGTACCCCACATGAGCCCAAATCCTGGCTCATAAGCCAGTGATTGCATGTAAGGAGAAGCAACCCAAAAGGACCTCAACTACTGCTGCCTTCCATGCCTCCCAGTGCTCATCTCCTAGAGTGGAGGTGTCTTTAGACAGAAGTTTGCTATTGTTTCCACCCCAGCTCAGAGATTTTACCTGCGGAAAGGGTCAGGCTTAAAAGAGATAGCTCTTAATCTCTTCTCAAAGGACCTGAATTTATTTGCAACAGAGTGTGGAGAAGTTTAAGCCTGAAGGCATGCTCGAGAACAGTGAAGACTGTGATGAGAGGAAATTGGGATATTTGTAAATTTAATAAAGGTAAAACCTAGACTGTAGTCTTGCTAGTTTTCAGGACAGAACCAGTGTATAAGACAGTTGGGAGGGGTCCTCCTATAGTCTGAAAAAATATAATGCATTGACCTCAGCAACTATTCCTTCAAAAGTAACACAACTTGATTGAATTCATCTGTAGAACAATTTATGTTCCAGAGAATTGTTGAAACAAGAGAGCAATCAGCTGGCAATTAGTGGAGATTAATATCTGGATGTGGTTAGAGAAAGAGAGCACTACCCAAACCCCTGTTACCCCAGGATGACTGTGGGCATATACAAAACTACATCATAGGCTTAAAATAATGTGTGTGTGTTGGAGGGGTGTGTGTTAAATGTCACTAAAATTACCCAGTGAGCCATTAAAAATAAACAAGAAAATTACAACAAGCCAGGGACCTGGGCATGGTGAGGGGACATAGTGAGGGAGGAGGGAACAAACACTGAGTTGCTACAATATATTGTCTAAAAGTTCCAGTTTCCAACAAAACTATATGAAATACACACAGTAACAGGAAAGTATAACCCTTATATTGGGGAAAAGAAGAAAAAAAAACAAGCAATACAGACTGTGAAAGTGATCAGATGTTGTGTTTAACAGAAAAAGTATTCAAAACAGCCATTATAAAATGTTAACAGAACTAGAGGAAAGCCCGGTTATAGATATAATGGAAGATATGATTGACAATCTATATCAATAAAGAGATAGAAACTGTGAGAAAGAATCAAATGGATATTACAAAGGGCAAAGTACAATAACTGAAATTTTTAAAAAAGTCACTAGAGGAGTTCAAAAGCAGATTGAAACTGACAGAAGAAAATATTAGTAAACTCAAAGATCAATATAGATTATGCAAGCTAAAAAATAGAGAGAAAAAAATAATGAAGAAAATTGAACACAACCTCAGAGAAATGTGGGATACTATTAAGCACACCAACAAATGCATAATAGGGATACAAGAGGTAGAGGAGAAAGGGAAAGCAGAAAAATATTCAAATAAAGACTAAAACCTTCTGAAATTTATTGAAACATAATAACCTACACATCCAGGAAAGCTCAACAAACTCTATGTAGGATAAATGTAAAGAGATCCATGAACAAACACATCACAGTAAACGTGCTGATTGTCAAAGACACATAGAAAATATTGAAACCAGTAAGAGGAAAAATGACTCCTCACTTACAAGGCAAGCCCAATAAGATTAGCAGCTGACTTCTCAGCAGAAACAACGGTCATTTGGAAGTGGGATACAATGTTCAAAGTGCTTAAAGATAAAAAATATCAATCAGAATCCAGCAAAGCTACCTTTAAAAAAAATGAAGGTGAAATAAAGACTTTACCCGACAAACAAAATCTGAGAAAAATATGTTGCTACCAGACCTACCTTACAAGAATACTAAAGAACGTTCTTGACTCTGAAAGCAAGGGATGCCAGATATTAAATTAAATCCATGTGAAAAAGAGCACTATTAATTAAGAAACTATAAAAGACAGTATAAATGCATATTTTCTCTTTTCTTAACCACTTTAAAAAGAAATTGTCAAATAGTATGTATATAAGATATTGTTGTGCATTTAAGATACAGAAATATATATATATATATTATATAGTTACACAAAAAAGTACAAAGTAGAAGCATGTGTGCAAAGCTGTACTGGGCTAAGGAAATGTCTACAGGTAGTACAGTAATAATGATAACAATGTATTGTTGGGTTTGTAACATTATGGATATAATGTGTGTAAAAACACAAAAAAAAGGGAGGAAGGGAATAAAGCTATATAGTAGTGTTTCTATATGCCACCAGAAATAAGCTAGTATAAATATGAAGCTGATTTGGATAAGTTTAGATGTATATGGTAAATCATAAAAATATATAGTGAAAAACCATAAAAAAATTAAAATGCTATTTTAATGCTATTAAAATGCTAGAAAATATTCAGTTTATGTAAAAGAAAGCAGTAAAGGAAAAACATAGGAACAAAAAGGCAGCCAATATAGAGAATGCAAAAAGTAAAAATGACACACATAAATCCAACTACATCATTAATAACATTAAATATGATTGGATTAAATAATCTAATTAAAAGGCAAAGATTTTCAATTTGGGTTAAAAAATGATCCATCTATATCTATCTAAAGGAGATATATTTTAGATTCAATGATACAAATAGGTTGAAAGTGAAAGCATGGGAAATATATATCATGACACAGCAATACAAAAGAGTGACTATACCCATAGATTTTATATACTTTGTACTTTATGTAATTTAAAACCAGAAATGTTACTAGAGATAAAGAGGAAAACTGCATAAAGGTAAAATCTCAGCAGCACACAGCAATAAGCATTTGCTTATATTAATTCTGTGTTTAGGTTGCAGCAGCTTAGTTGGGGGAGCACTGCACCACAGGTTTACTCCTTCTCAACCAGCAGGCTTCCCTGGGCATGTTTTTCCTCTTGAGTTGGTAGAGTTGAAGCAAAGCATATCGTTACACAAGAGGTCTTTTAAGATCTAGATACAGAGCTGGTTCACTATCACGTCTGTTCTATTTTATTGATCTGAACAAGTCACATGGCAAAGTTCAATGTCAAGTGGTAGGCACTAATAAAAAATAAATATTTTTAAGTTGGATAAACTGAAAAGTTACATGGCAATATCTTTGAATATAGAAGAGGATGAAGATTTGGACCAATAAAGCAATCCTTCTCCCAGGTTTCCATAGCATACCACCCCCACTACTAAAATGGTAGTGGCAATAGAACCTCTGATCCTCAGTGATCCTCTTTTTCAAATTTTAAAAATCTATCAAGCCAGGAACAAAGGTGGAAGCATAAAGAAGCAAGAGAACATTCCAAGTCTATGTGAGGATGGTGGTATCCAAGGTTCAATCTGGCTTGTTAATTTCTTTAAAGCAAATAGTGAGGTTTCTCTGTTTCAGCGACCTTTGCCCATTGCTCCTGCATTGCAAACATCAGGGCTTCCTAATAGTGAGCCACTTAATTTAGTGACTTCCTAACTCAAAGATGAAAACTTTCAGAGAAAGCAGTTGTTATTCTACATAAACAACTAGTCAATCTAAATGTATTTTCTGATATTTATTTCCAGTATGTAATGGTCAACTTTGGAGATTCACCCTCTATTAATCTACCTTTCAAACAAACCAACAGTATCTTTGCTTTTCATTTGCCTTCTGCAGATCTTAAATCTTCCAAAAAAAATTTAAAATAAAAAAATAAAGAATTACAACTAAAAAAGAAAAAACTACCACTAATAAAATGACATTTTCTCTCAAATAAACAGCTCTTTCTAAAATTGCAAAAAGTAAAAATATAATATTTTCATAAGACATTTGATACAGAGCACAATATCTGTTGTAAAAAGAGCAATATGCTTGAAACTTAAATTCTCTTTTAAAAAGTCATGTAGAGAGACCTTCAAGATGGTGGAGGAGTAAGATGTGGAGATCACCTTCCTCCCCACAAATACATCAGAAATACATCTACATGTGGAACAACGCCTACAGAACATCTACTGAATGCTGGCAGAAGACCTCAGACTTCCCAAAAGGCAAGAAACTCCCCACATACCTGGGTGGGGCAAAAAAAAAAAGAAAAAACAGAGAAAAAAGAATAGGGATGGGACCTGCATCTCTAGGAGGGAGCTGTGAAGTAGGAAAAGTTTCCACACAGTAGGAAGTCCCTTCACTAGCAGAGACGGGGTGGGGAGTGGCGGGGGTAGCTTCAGAGACACGGAGGAGAGCGCAGCAATAGAGGTGCAGAGGGCAAAGCGGAGAGATTCCCTCACAGAGGATAGGTGCCAACCAGCACTCACCATCCTGAAAGGCTTGTCTGCTCACCCGACAGGGCGGGTGGGGTCTGGGAGCTGAGGCTTGGGCTTCAGAGTTCAGATCCCAGGGAGAGGACTGGGGTTGGCTGAGTGAACACAGCCTGAAGGGGTCTAGTGTTCCAAAGCTAGGTGGAGGGAGTCCAGGAAAAAGTCTGGAACTGCCTAAGAGGCAAGAGACCATTGTTTCAGAGCACATGATGAGAGGGGATTCAGAGCACCGCCTAAATGAGCTCCAGAGACAGGTGTGAGCTGCAGCTACCAGCGCTGACACCAGAGACGGGCATGAAATGCTAAGGCTTCTCCTGCAGCCACCAAGAAGCCTGTGTGCAAGCACAGGTGACTATCCAGACAACCGCTCGTGGGAGCCTGTGCAGCCTGCCACTGCCAGGGTCCCGTGATCCAGGGACAACTTCCCCGAGAGAACGCATGGTGCACCTCAGGCTGTTGCAATGTCACGCCGGCCTCTGCCACCACAGGCTCGGCCTGCATTCTGTACTCCTCCCTCCTCCAGGCCTGAGTGAGCCAGAGCACCCTAATCACCTGCTTGGTTAATCCCATCCTGTCTGAGTGAAGAAAAGACGCCCTCAGGCAACCTACACACAGAGGCGGGGATAAATCCAAGCTGAACCCCAGGAGCTGTGCAAACAAAGAAGAGAAAGGGAAATTTCTCCCAGCAGCCGCAGGAGAAGCAGATTAAATCCCCACAATCAACTTGAGGTCCCCTGCATCTCTGGAATACCTGAATAGACAACGAATCATTCCAAAATTGAGGTGGTGGACTTTCGGAACAACTGTAGACTTGGGGTTTGCTTTGGGCATCTAATTTGTTTCTGGTTTTATGTTTATCTTAGTTTAGTATTTAAAGTTAATTATCACTGGTAAATTTCTTTACTGACTTGGTTGTTCTATTCCTTTATATATATATATATATATCTAGTGTTCCAAAGCTAGGTGGAGGGAGTCCAGGAAAAAGTCTGGAACTGCCTAAGAGGCAAGAGACCATTGTTTCAGAGCACATGATGAGAGGGGATTCAGAGCACCGCCTAAATGAGCTCCAGAGACAGGTGTGAGCTGCAGCTACCAGCGCTGACACCAGAGACGGGCATGAAATGCTAAGGCTTCTCCTGCAGCCACCAAGAAGCCTGTGTGCAAGCACAGGTGACTATCCAGACAACCGCTCGTGGGAGCCTGTGCAGCCTGCCACTGCCAGGGTCCCGTGATCCAGGGACAACTTCCCCGAGAGAACGCATGGTGCACCTCAGGCTGTTGCAATGTCACGCCGGCCTCTGCCACCACAGGCTCGGCCTGCATTCTGTACTCCTCCCTCCTCCAGGCCTGAGTGAGCCAGAGCACCCTAATCACCTGCTTGGTTAATCCCATCCTGTCTGAGTGAAGAAAAGACGCCCTCAGGCAACCTACACACAGAGGCGGGGATAAATCCAAGCTGAACCCCAGGAGCTGTGCAAACAAAGAAGAGAAAGGGAAATTTCTCCCAGCAGCCGCAGGAGAAGCAGATTAAATCCCCACAATCAACTTGAGGTCCCCTGCATCTCTGGAATACCTGAATAGACAACGAATCATTCCAAAATTGAGGTGGTGGACTTTCGGAACAACTGTAGACTTGGGGTTTGCTTTGGGCATCTAATTTGTTTCTGGTTTTATGTTTATCTTAGTTTAGTATTTAAAGTTAATTATCACTGGTAAATTTCTTTACTGACTTGGTTGTTCTATTCCTTTATATATATATATATATATATATATATATATATATACACACACACATATATATATTCTTTTGCTCTTTTTGTGAGTGTGTATATGTATGTTTCTGTGTGTTTTTGTCTGTATAGCTTTGCTTTTACCATTTGCCCTAGGGTTCTGTCTGTCCGTTTTTTTTTGTTTTTTTTTTACAGTACGCGGGCCTCTCACTGTTGTGTCCTCTCCCGTTGTGGAGCACAGGCTCCAGACGCACAGGCTCAGCAGCCATGGCTCATGGGGCCAGATGCTCCGCGGCATGTGGGATCTTCCTGGACCGGGGCACGAACCCGTGTCCCCTGCATCGGCAGGCGGACTCTCAACCACTGCGCCACCAGGGAACCCCTTTTGTTTTTCTTTTTTTTTTTTTAGTACAGTTTTTACTGCTGGTTATCATTGGTGCATTTGGATTCTGGTTTGGTTGCATTCTTCTTTCTCTTTTTTATTACTTTTAAATTTTTAAATACTTAATAATTTAAAAATTATTTTTCATATTAATTATTTTAATATATTTTTTAGTTATTTATTTTCTGCTTTTTCTGCTGAGCTGTGTGGCTGACAGGGTCTTGGTGCTCCGGCCAGGTGTCAGGCTTGTGCCTCTGAGGTGGGAGAGCCAGGTTCAGGACACTGGTCCACCAGAGACCTCCCGGCTCCACGTAATATCATATGGTGAAAGCTCTCCCAGAGAACTCCATCTCAACGTAAGACCCAGCTCCACTCAACAACCAGCAAGCTACAGTGCTGGACACCCTATGCCAAACAACTAGCAAGACAGGAACACAAGCCCACGCATTAGCAGAGAGACTGCCTAAAATAATAACTTCACAGACATCCCAAAATACACCACCAGACACAGTCCTGCCCTCCAGAAAGACAAGATCCTGCCTCATCCACCAGAACACAGGCACCAGTCCCCTCCACCAGGAAGCCTACACAACTCACTGAAACAACCTTACCTACTGGGGGCGGACACCAAAAACAATGGGAACTACGAACCTACAGCCTGCGAAATGGAGATCCAAAACACAGTATGTTAAGCAAAATGAGAACACTGAGAAACATAAAGCAGATGAAGGAGCAAGGTAAAAACCCACCAGACCAAACAAATGAAGAGGAAATAGGCATTCTACCTGAAAAAGAATCCAGAGTAATGATAGTAAAGATGATCCAAAATCCTAGAAATAGAATGGAAAAAATACAAGAAACATTTGACAAGGACCTAGAAGAACTAAAGAGCAGACAAACAATGATGAACAACACAATAAATGAAATTAAAAATTCTCTAGGGCTTCCCTGGTGGCGCAGTGGTTGAGAGTCCACCTGCCAATGCAGGGGACACGGGTTTGTGCCCCGGTCCGGGAAGATCCCACATGCCGTGGAGTGGCTGGGCACGTGAGCCATGGCCGCTGAGCCTGCGTGTCTGGAGCCTGTGCTCTGCAATGGTAGAGGCCACGACAGTGAGAGGCCCGCATAATGCAAAAAAAAAAAAAAAAAAATTCTCTAGAAGGAATCAATAGCAGAAAAACTGAGTCAGAAGAACAGATAAGTGACCTGGAAGGTAAAACAGTGGAAACAACGACCACAGCACAGAATAAAGAAAAAAGAATGAGAAGATTTGAGGACAATATTAGAGACCTCTGGGACAATATTAAACACACCAACATTCGAATTATAGGGATCCCGAAAGAAGAGGAGACAAAGAAAGGGACTGAGAAAATATTTGAAGAAATTATAGTTGAAAACTTCCCTAATATGGGAAAGTAAATAGTCAATAAAGTCCAGGAAGCAGAGAGACTGGACTGCAGAGAATGGCAGAGAGTCCCATACAGGATAAATCCAAACATGCCAAGACATAATCAATTAAACTATCAAAAATTAAATACAAAGAAAAAATATTAAAAGCAGCATGGGAAAAGCAACAAATAATATACAAGGGAACCCACATAAGGTTAACAGTGGATATTTCAGTGGAAACTCTGCAGGCCAGAAGGGATGAGCAGGACATAGTTAAAGTCATGAAGGAGGAAAACCTATGACCAAGATTACTATACCCAGCAAGGTCTCATTCATATTTGACGGAGAAATTAAAACCTTTACAGACAAGCAAAAGCTAAGAGAATTCAGCACCACCTAACCAGCATTACAACAAAAGGGAAAGGAACTTATCTAGGCTGGAAACACAAGAGAAGGAAAATATCTACAATAACAAACCTAAAACAAATAAGAAAATGGTAATAGGAATATACATATCGATAATTACCTTAAATGTAAATGGATTAAATGTTCCAACCAAAAGACATAGACAGGCTGAATGGATACAAAAACAAGACCCATACATATGCTGTCTACAAGAGACCCACATCAGACCTAGGGACACGCACAGACTGAAAGTGAGGGGATGGAAGAAAATACTGCATGCAAATGGAAATCAAAAGAAAGCAGGAACAGCAATTCTCATGTCAGACAAAATAGACTTTAAAATAAAGACTATTACAAGAGACAAAGAAGGACACTACACAATGATCAAGGGATCAATCCAAGAAGAAAATATAACAATTGTAAACATTTATGCACCCAACATAGGAGCACCTCAATACATAAGACAAATGCTAACATCCATAAGAGGGGAAATCAACAGTAATGCAATCATAGTTGGGGACTTTAACACTCCACTTTCACCAATGGACAGATCATCCAAAATGAAAATAAATACGGAAACACAAGCTTTAAATGATATATTAAACAAGATGGACTTAATTGACATTTATAGGACATTCCATCCAAAAACAACAGAATACACATTTTTCTTAAGTGGTCATGGAACATTCTCCAGGATAGATCATATCTTGGGTCACAAATCAAGCCTTAGTAAATTAAAACAAAAATTGAAATCGTGTCAAGTATCTTTTCTGACCACAACCCTATGAGACTAGATATCAATTACAGGAATAAAATCTGTAAAAAATACAAACACATGGAGGCTAAACAATACACCACTAAATAACCAAGAAATCACTGAAGAAATCAAAGAGGAAATCAAAAATACCTAGACACAAATGACAATGAAAACACGATGACCCAAAACCTATGGGATGCAGCAAAAGCAGTTCTAAGATGGAAATTTATAGCAATACAATCCTCACATAAGAAACAAGAAAATTCTTAAATAAACACCTAACCTTACAAATAAATCAATTACAGAAAGAAGAACAAAATACGCCAAAGTTAGAAGAAGGAAAGAAGTCATAAAGATCATACAAGAATTAAATGAAAAGGAAATAAAGGAAACAATAGCAAAATCAATAAAACTAAAAGGTGGCTCTTTGAGAAGATAAACAAAATTGATAAACCATTAGCCAGACTCATCAAGAAAAAAAGGGAGAAGACTCAAATCAATAAAATTA
>NC_041231.1:18388297-18388637 GCF_002837175.3 Physeter macrocephalus
AGGGAGAAGACTCAAATCAATAGAATTAGAAATGAAAAAGGAGAAGTAACAAATGACACTGCAGAAATAAAAAGGATCATGAGAGATTACTACAAGCAACTATATGCCCAAAATGGACAACCTGGAAGAAATGGACAAATTCTTAGAGAAGCACAACATTCTGAGACTGAACCAAAAAGAAATAGAAAATATAAACAGACCAATCACAAGCACTGAAATTGAGACTGTGATTAAAATCTTCCAACAAACAAAAGCCCAGGATCAGATGGCTTCACAGGCGAATTCTAGAAAACATTTAGAGAAGACCTAACACCTATCCTTCTCAAACTCTTCCAAAATA
>NC_041231.1:18389076-18402825 GCF_002837175.3 Physeter macrocephalus
TCTCAATGGTGAAAAACTGAAACCATTTCCACTAAGATCAGGAACAAGACAAGGTTGTCCACTCTCACCAGTATTATTCAACATAATTTTGGAAGTTTTAGCCACACAATCAGAGAAGAAAAAGAAATAAAAGGAATCGAAATTGGAAAAAAAGAAGTAAAACTGTCACTGTTTGCAGATGACATGATACTATACATAGAGAATCCTAAAGATGCTACCAGAAAACTACTTGAACTAATCAGTAAATTTGGTAAGGTTGCAGGATACAAAATTAATGCACAGAAATCTCTTGTATTCCTATACACTAACAACAAAAGATCAGAAAGAGAAATTAAGAAACAATCCCATTTACCATAGCAACAAAAAGAATAAAATACCTAGGAAGAGACCTACCTAAGGAGGCAAAAGACCTGTACTCAGAAAACTATAAACCACTGATGAAAGAAATCAAAGATAACATAAACAGATGGAGACATATACCATGCTCCTGGATTGGAAGAATCAATATTGTGAAAATGACTATACTACCCAAAGCAATCTACAGGTTCAGTGCAATCCCTATCAAACTACCAATGGCATTTTTTACAGAAATAAAACAAAAAATTTCACAATTTTTATAGAAACACAAAATACCCTGAAAAGCCAAAGCAATCTTGAGAAATAAAAACGGAGCTGGAGGAAATAGGGTCTCGGACTTCAGACTGTACTACAAAGCTACGGTAATCAAGACATTATGGTACTGGCACGAAAACAGAAATATAGATCAATGGAACAGGATAGAAAGGCCAGAGATAACCCCACGCACATATGGTCACCTTATTTTTGATCAAGGAGGCAAGAATATACAATGGAGAAACAACAGCCTCTTCAATAGGTGGTGCTGGGAAAAAATGGACAGCTGCATGTAAAAGAATGAAATTAGAACACACTCTACCACCACACACAAAAATAGACTCAAAATGGATTAAAGACCTAAATGTAAGGCCAGACACTACAAAACTCTTAAAGGAAAACATAGGCAGAACACTCTATGACATAAATCACAGCAAGATCCTTTTTGACCCACCTCTTAGAGAAATGGAAACAGTAACAAAAATAAACAAATGGGACCTAATGAAACTAAAAAGCTTCTGCACAGCAAAGGAAAGTATAAACAAGGCGAAAAGACAACCCTCAGAATGGGAGAAAATATTTGCAAACAAAGCAAGTGACAAAGGTTGTTGGTGGCAATGTAAATTGATACAGCCACTACGGAGAACACTATGGAGGGTCTTTACAAAACTAAAAATAGAACTGCCATACGACCCAGCAATCGCACCTCTGGGCATATATCCTGAGAAAACCATAATTCAATAAGAATCATGTACCAAAATGTTCATTGCAGCTCTATTTACAATAGCCAGGACATGGAAGCAACCTAAGTGTCCATCGACAGATGAATGGATAAAGAAGACATGGCACATAAATACAATGGAATATTACTCAGCCATAAAAAGAAATGATATTGAATTATTTGTAGTGAGGTGGATGGCTCTAGAGACTGTCATACAGACTGTCATACAAATACCATATGGTAACACATATATATATGGAATCTTAAAAAAAAAAAAGGTTCTGAAGAACCTAGGGGTAGGACAGGAATAAAGATGCAGACATACAGAATGAACTTGAGGACACAGGGAGGGGGAAGGTTAAGCTGGGACGAAGTGAGAGAGTGACATTGACATATATACACTACCAAATTTAAAATAGAGAGCTAGTGGGAAGCAGCCACATAGCACAGGGAGATCAGCTTGGTGCTTTGTGACCACGTGGAAGGGTTGGATGTGGAGGGAGGGAGGGAGAAGCCAGAGGGAGGAGATTTGGGGATATATGTATATGTATAGCTGATTCACTTTGTTATAAAGCAGAAACTAACACACCACAGTAAAGCAATTATACTCCAATAAAGATGTAAAAAAAAAAAAGTCATGTAGTTGGATTTCAGCTTGTAGACTATGAAGATGTATGAAGGTTACTCTGGTATTCTTACCAAGTTTAAAATATGAATCTCTGAAACATTTAGAACATAAGACCTAGAGAATTTCAGTAAGAGCCCATTGTATACTTCAAATGACACTTCATGTATTTGAAGGTGAATTAAGGCTCAGGCATTAGAGAAGTGCAAATCCATCCATACATTATCTATGAATGCGGTAGTACAAATGAATACTCAGACTTCGGTTATATTTAGAATCTTCAACTGTACATCTAATATACAACCATGAAACAGAACACAGGAGCTTTCAAAATATATATCTATGTATAAAGTAATACTTTAGACATCATTTTAGAACTGTTATATCTTGGGATTTGTCATCAAGATTGAAAATTCTTACTTTAATCTACATTAACTTTGGTTCTCTATGTATGGAATGTAGAAAAATGGTACTGATGAACCTAATGGTAGGGGAGGAATAAAGATGTAGACGTTGAGAATGGACTTGAGGACACAGGGTGGGAAGGGGAGGCTGGGACATAGTGAGAGCGTAGCACTGACATATATACACATATATACCAAATGTAAAATGGGTGTCTGGTGGGAAGCTGCTGCATAGCACAGGGATATTAGCTTGGTGCTTTGTGACGAACTAGAGGGGTGGGATAGGCAGGGGGGAGGGAGGTTCAAGAGGGAGGGGATATGGGGATATGTGTGTGCATACATCTGATTCACTTTGTTGTACAGCAGAAACTAACAAAACATTGTGAAGCAATTATACTCCAATAAAGACGTATAAAAAATTGCCTATATTAAAACAGAGATGCCAATGTTCTTGCTTACTTATGCGACCTTCATGATTGACACATACACACTCACAGAAATATAAATGAGCAAAAGTCTCTCTAAATACATATTTTATCATTTAGCCAGTTAAATCGATTAATTCATGGTTGAGTAAATTTTCTAAATTCAACTGGAGAGTCTAAGTTAAGAATAGGTACATTTTCAGACCTAGAAATGACTGTAAAGATTACAGTCTGCAATGCTCTCATTTTACAGTATGTAAATTGTGCCCATGGAGGAACAGTGATTTAACATAACACCAAGCCAGAAGTACAATGCAGATGTTCATGTCCCAATTCAGCTTATACCTTCATGGATATAATTTATTTTCTGGTTAAGATTTTACTATTATTTATTTTATGTTTCTGGGGGTAACATTTATAAGTGAATAAAAGTGACTTAAGGGTGAAAGTGAATAACACCATGACTGTAGAAACAAAAACTGATAGTAAAATTATCTTTCTCACTTTAAAAGATCAGTGACAGTAAATAATATTTATATCCCAACACGAAGCATTTGAGTAAAATATTATTTAACTATTAGCTAGATTCTAGAGCTTTACTGTTAAACTGCCAGTTAGAACCTCCACTCTCTACAATAATTAGCCAACTTAATCAAGAAAGTGATATTGCACCAGATTAGCGATGGTAACGTATGTAATGTCATTTTACTGCTTTTATTATTGCCACAATGTATTTTCACTATTCTACCTATTCCCTCCATATACTGTATATATATTAACATGTCATTCCAAATTCAGAAATTTTCAATTCTCTTTTTAGCTCGTGGCACTGTGTGATGCCATCCATGTTTATAGTTACTTGGTTCCAAACTACTTCAAAATTCAGACATGAAAAGATGACATTTCTTACACATTAAGATAAACACTGCATTCCTTCTATTACATGCGGGAATATGTTAGTCAAGTGTTATAATTTTAGCATTTTGCTCTTTATAATATTAATAGCTACACAATAAGTGTACTATTGAACTGTCAAGAATGATTTGTTACCAAATGTTAGCATAATTTGTCAGCTGTCAAATTTTATAATTTTTATTTCCCTAAAATGTGACACTTATGTTTCATGGTAAATCAAGATATATAACAGAACTTATTTGATATTACAGAAACTGAGGGAAAGATTGTGTGTGGCTTGAATTGACCAGACACTCTGCACATGGTATTCTGAATGCATTTTTTTGTGATAGATTGCAAAGTTTGTGCTTTGCTGGGTGTTTTTTATTCACTGTGTTTTGGGCAGAGCTATACAACCTATAGGTCTTCAGTAATTCTAAGCTGGATGCAACAACAAAAATTTACTTTTCAAATGTTAGTTTCGGGGGGACCTTCAGGATGGCAGAGGAGTAAGATGTGGAGATCACCTTCCTCCCCACAAATACATCAGAAATTCATCTACATGTGGAACAACTCCTACAGAACATCTACTGAACGCTGGAAGAAGACCTCAGACTTCCAAAAAGGCAAGTAACTCCCCACATACCTTGATAGGGCAAAAGAGAAAAGGTAAAACAGAGACAAAATAATAGGGACGAGACCTGCACCGCTGGGAGGGAGTTGCGAAGGAGGACTTGTTTCTACACACTAGGAAGCCTCTTCACTGGTGGAGATGGGGTGGGCGGGGGGAAGCTTCAGAGCCACAGAGGACAGCGCAGCAACAGGGATGCAGAGGGCAAAGTAGAGAGCATTCTGCACAGAGTATTGCTGCCGACCAACATTCACCAGCTGGAGAGGCTTGTCTGCTCACCTGCCGTGGCAGGTTGGGGCTGGGAGCTGAGGCTCGGGCTTCAGAGGTCGGATCCCAGGGAGAGGACTGGGGTTGGCTCTGTGAACACAGCCTAAAGGGGTCAAGGGCACCACAGCTAGACAGGAGGGAGTCTGGGAAAAAGTCTGGAACTGCCTAAGAGGCAACAGACCATTGTTTCAGGGTGCACGAGGAGAGGGGATTCAGAGCATCACCTAAATGAGCTCCAGAGATGGGTGCAAGGCACGGCTATCAGCACAGACACCAGAGATAGCATGAAATGCTAAGGCTGCTGCTGCGGCCACTAAGAAGCCTCTGTGAAAGCACAGGTCACTAACCACATCTCCCCTCCTGGGAGCCTGTGCAGCCCACCTCTGCCAGGGTCCTGTGATCCAGGGACAACTTCCTTGGGAGAACACATGGTGCACCACAGGCTGTTGCAACATTATGCCAGCCTCTGCAGCCGCAGGCTCACCCCATATTCCATACCCGCCACCCCCGGCCTGAGTGAGCCAGAGCCCCCTAATAAGCCGCTCCTTTAACCACCTCTGGTCTGGGCAACGAACAGATGTCAGAGGGCTACCTACATGCAGAGGCGGGGCCAAATCCAAAGCTGAACACAAGGAGCTATGTGAACAAAGAAGAGAAAGGGAAATTTCTCCGTGCAGCCTCAGGAGCAGTGGATTAGATCTCCACAGTGAACCTGATTTACCCTGCATCTGTGGAATACCTGAATAGACAACGAATCATCTCAAAATTCAGGTGGTGGACTTTGGGAGCAACTGGAGACTTGGGGTTTGCTTTCTGCATCTAATTTGTTTCTGGTTTTATGTTTATCTTAGTTTAGTATTTAGAGCTTATTATCATTGCTAGATTTGTTTATTGATTTGCTTGCTCCCTTCCTTTATTTCTTATATATATGTATATATATATATATATATTTTTTTTTTCTTTTTCTCTTTTTGTTGTATATATATGTATATATTTTTTTTTTTCTTTTTCTCTTTTTGTGAGTGTGTACACGTATGCTTCTTTGTGTGATTTTCCTGTATAGGTTTGCTTTTATCATTTGTGCTAGGGTTGTCTGTCCTTTTTTTTTTTTTTAGTATAGTTTTTAGTGCTTGTTATCTTTGTTGGATTTGTTTATTGGTTTCGTTGCTCTCTTCTTTCTTTTTTAAATTACTTTTTTATTTTTTACTTTAGTATTTTTAATTTTTTATTTTAATAACTTTATTATTATTTTTCTCCCTTTCTTTATTTTTTTCTCCCTTTTCTTGTGAGCCATGTGGCTAAAAGGGTTTTGGGGCTCTGGCCGGGTGTCAGGCCTGAGCCTCCGAGTTGGGAGAGCCAAGTTGAGGACATTGGTCCACCAGAGACCTCCTGGCCCCATGTAATATCAAATGACGAAAAGTCTCCCGGAGATCTCCGTCTGAACACTAAGATCCAGCACCACTCAATGACCAGCAAGTTCCAGTGCTGGACACCCCATGCCAAACAACTAGCAAGTGGATTAGATCTCCACAGTGAACCTGATTTACCCTGCATCTGTGGAATACCTGAATAGACAACGAATCATCTCAAAATTCAGGTGGTGGACTTTGGGAGCAACTGGAGACTTGGGGTTTGCTTTCTGCATCTAATTTGTTTCTGGTTTTATGTTTATCTTAGTTTAGTATTTAGAGCTTATTATCATTGCTAGATTTGTTTATTGATTTGCTTGCTCCCTTCCTTTATTTCTTATATATATGTATATATATATATATATTTTTTTTTTTTCTTTTTCTCTTTTTGTGAGTGTGTACACGTATGCTTCTTTGTGTGATTTTCCTGTATAGGTTTGCTTTTATCATTTGTGCTAGGGTTGTCTGTCCTTTTTTTTTTTTTTAGTATAGTTTTTAGTGCTTGTTATCTTTGTTGGATTTGTTTATTGGTTTCGTTGCTCTCTTCTTTCTTTTTTAAATTACTTTTTTATTTTTTACTTTAGTATTTTTAATTTTTTATTTTAATAACTTTATTATTATTTTTCTCCCTTTCTTTATTTTTTTCTCCCTTTTCTTGTGAGCCATGTGGCTAAAAGGGTTTTGGGGCTCTGGCCGGGTGTCAGGCCTGAGCCTCCGAGTTGGGAGAGCCAAGTTGAGGACATTGGTCCACCAGAGACCTCCTGGCCCCATGTAATATCAAATGACGAAAAGTCTCCCGGAGATCTCCGTCTGAACACTAAGATCCAGCACCACTCAATGACCAGCAAGTTCCAGTGCTGGACACCCCATGCCAAACAACTAGCAAGATAGGAATAGAAGCCCACGCATTAGTAGAGAGGCTTCTTAAAATCATAATAAGTTCACAGACACCCCAAAACACACCACTGACATGGTCCTGCCCACCAGAAAGAGAAGATACAGCCTCATCCAGCAGAACACAGGCACCAGTCTCCTCCACCAGGAAGCCTACACAACCCACTGACCCAACCTTATGTACTGGGGGCGGACACCAAAAACAACAGGAACTACGAACCTGCAGCCTGTGAAAAGGAGACCCTAAATGCAGTAAGTTAAGCAAAATGAGAAAACAGAGAAATATGCAGCAGATGAAGGAGCTAGGTAAAAACCTTACAAACCAAACAAATGAAGAGGAAATAGGCAGTCTACCTGAAAAAGAATTCAGAGTAATGATAGTAAAGATGATCTAAAATCTTGGAAATAGAATGGAGAAAATACAAGAAACGTTTAACAAGGACCTAGAAGAACTAAAGAGCAAATAAACAATGATGAACAACACAATAAATGAAATTAAAAATTCTCCAGAAGGAATTGATAGCAAATAACTGAGGCAGAAAAACAGATAAGTGACCTGGAAATAAAAGAGTGGAAATAACTATCACAGACCAGAATAAAGAAAAAAGAATGAAAAGAATTGAGGACAGGCTCAGAGACACCTGGGACAACATTAAGTGCACCAACATTCGAATTATAGGGGTCCCAGAAGAAGAAGAGAAAAAGAAACGGACTGAGAAAATATTTGAAGGGATTATAGTTGAAAACTTCCCTAGTATGGGAAAGGAAATAGCCAACTCCAGGAGGCACAGAGAGTCCCATACAAGATAAATCCAAGGAGAAACATGCCAAGACATAATCAATTAAACTATCAAAAATTAAATACAAAGAAAAAATATTAAAAGCAGCAAGGGAAAGCAACACATAACATACAAGGGAATCCCCATAATGTTAACAGCTGAACTTTCAGCAGAAACTCTTCAAGCCAGAAGGGTGTGGCTGCACATATTTAAAGTGATGAAAGGGAAAAACCTACAACCAAGATTACTATACCCAGAAAGCATCTCATTCAGATTCAATGGAGAAATTAAAACCTTTACAGACAAGCAAAAGCTAAGAGAATTCACCACCAACAAACCAGCATTACAACAAAGGCTAAAAGAACTTATCTAGACAGGAAACACAAAAGAAGGAAAAGGCCTACAATAACAAACCCTAAACAATTAAGAAAATGGTATAGGAACATATATATTGATAATTACCTTAAATGTAAATGGATTAAATGCTCCAAAGAAAAGACACAGGCTGAATGGATACAAAAAAAAAAGACTGGTATATATGCTGGCTACAAGAGACCAACTTCAGACCTAGGGACACATACAGGTTGAAAGTGAGGGGATGGAAAAATATATCCCATGCAAACGGAAATCAAAAGAAAGTGGGGGCTTCCCTGGTGGCGCGGTGGTTGCGCGTCCGCCTGCCAATGCAGGGGAGCCGGGTTCGCGACCCGGTCTGGGAGGATCCCGCGTGCCGCGGGGCGGCTGGGCCCGTGGGCCATGGCCACCGGGCCTGCGCGTCCGGACCCTGTGCTCCGCAACGGGAGAGGCCGCGGCAGAGGGAGGCCCGCATACCACAAAAAAAAAAAAAAAAAAAAAAAAAGTGGGAGTAGCAATTCTTGTATCAGACAATATAGAGTTTAAAATAAAGACTCTTACAAGAGACAAAGAAGGACACTACACAATGATCAAGGGAGCAATCCAAGAAGAAGATATAACAATTATAAATATTTATGCTCCCAACATAGGAGCACCTCAATACATAAGGCAAAATGCTAACAGCCATAAAAGGGGAAATCGACAGTAAAACAATCATAGTAGGGGGCTTTAACACCCCACTTTCATCAATGGACAGATCATCCAAAATGAAAATATATAAGGAAACACAAGCTTCAAATGATACATTAAACAAGATGGACTTAAATGATATTTATAGGACATTCCATCCAAAAACAGCAGATTACACTTTCTTCTCAAGTGCTCATGGAACATTCTCCAGGATAGATCATATCTTGGGTCAAAAATCAAGCCTTGGTAAATTTAAGAAAATTGAAATCACATCAAGTATCTCTTCCCGACCACAACACTATGAGACTAGATATCAATAACAGGAAAAAATCTGTAAAATATACAAACACATGGAGGCAAATAATACACTACTAAATAACCAAGAAATCAATGAAGAAATCAAAGAAGAAAAGAAAAATACCTAGAAACAAATGATAATGAAAACACGACAACCCAAAACCTATGGGATGTAGCAAAAGCAGTTCTAAGAGTGAAGTTTATAGCAATACAATCCTACCTTAAAAAACAAGAAACATCTCAAACAAACAACCTAATCTTACACCTACAGCAACAAATAAATGAATTAGAAATGAAGGAAACAATAGCAAAGATCAATACAACTAAAAGCTGGTTCTTTGAGACGATAAACAAAACTGATAAACCATTAACCAGAGTCATCAAGAAAAAAAGGAAGAAGACTCAAATCAATAGAATTAGAAATGAAAGGAAACAAGAAAATTCTTAGATAAACACCTAACCTTACAACTAAAGCAATTAGAGAAAGAAGAAAGAAAGAAGAAGAAGAACAAAAAAAAAACCCCAAAGTTAGCAGAAGGAAACAAATCATAAAGCTCAGATCACAAATAAATGAATTAGAAATGAAGGAAACAATAGCAAAGATCAATACAACTAAAAGCTGGTTCTTTGAGACGATAAACAAAACTGATAAACCATTAACCAGAGTCATCAAGAAAAAAAGGAAGAAGACTCAAATCAATAGAATTAGAAATGAAAAAGGAGAAATAACAACTGACACTGCAGATATACAAGGGATCATGAGAGATAACTACAAGCATCTATATGCCAATAAAATGGACAATGTGGAAGAAATGCACAAATTTTTAGAAAAACAAAATCTGCCGAGACTGAACCAGAAAGAAATAGAAAAGATAAATAGACCAATCACTAGCACTGAATTTGAAACTGTGATTAAAAATCTTCCAGCGAACAAAAGGCCAGGACCAGATGGCTTCACAAGCGAATTCTATCAAACATTTAGAGAGAAGCTAAAACCTATCCTTCTCAAACTCTTCCAAACTATAGCAGAGGGAGGAACACTCCCAAACTCATTCTACGAGTCCACCATCACTCTGATACCAAATCCAGGCAAAGATGTCACAAAAAAAGAAAACTACAGTCCAATATCTCTGATGAACATAGATAGAAAAATCCTCAACAAAATACTAGCAAACAGAATCCAACAGCACATTAAAAGGATCATACACCATGATCAAGTGGGGTTTATCCCAGGAATGCAACGATTCTTCAGTATATGCAAATCAATCAATGTGATAAACCATATTAATAAATGGAAGGAAAGAAAACATACGATAATCTCAATAGATGTAGAAAAAGCTTTTGACAAAATTCAATACCCATTTATGATAAAAACCCTCCAGAAAGTAGGCATAGAAGAAACTTACCTCAACATAATAAAGGCCATATACGACAAACCCACAGTCAACATCGTTCTCAATGGTGAAAAACGGAAACCATTTCCACTAAGATCAGGAACAAGACAATGTTGCCCACTCTCACCACTATTATTCAACATAGATTTGGAAGTTTTAGCCACAGCAATCAGAGAAGAAAAAGAAATAAAAGGAATCGAAATTGGAAAAAAAGAAGTAAAACTGTCACTGTTTGCAGATGACATGATACTATACATAGAGAATCCTAAAGATCCTACCAGAAAACTACTAGGCCTACTCAATGAATTTGGTAATGTAGCAGGACACATTCCTATACACTAATAATGAAAAATCTGAAAAAGAAATTAAGGAAACACTCCTGTTTACCATTGCAACAAAGAGAATAAATTACCTAGGAATAAACCTACCTAAGGAGACAAAAGATCTGTATGCAGAACACTATAAGCACAGATGAAGGAATTAAAGATGCTACAAACAGATGGAGACATATATCATGTTCTCAGATTGGAAGAATCAACATTGTGAAAATGACTATATTACCCAAAAAATCTAAAGATTCAACACAATCCTTATCAAACTACCAATGGCACTTTTCACAGAAGTTGAACAAAAAAGTTCACAATTTGTATGGAAACATAAAAGACCCCAAATAGCCAAAGCAATCTTGAGAAAGAAAAACGGAGCTGGAGGAATCAGGCTCCCAAGTTCAGACTATACCACAAAGCTACAGTAATCAAGACAGTATGGTACTGGCACAAAAACAGAAATATAGATCAATGGAACAAGATAGAAAGCCCAGAGATAAACCCTCGCACGTATGGTAACGTTATCTTTGACAAAGGAGGCAAAAATATGCAATGGAGAAAAGACAGCCTCTTCAATAACTGGTGCTGTGAAAACTGGATAGCTACATGTAAAAGAATGAAATTAGAACACTTCCTAACACCATACACAAAAATAAACTCAAAATGGATTAAAGACCTAAATGTAAGGCCAGACACTATCAAACTCTTAGAGGAAAACATAGGCAGAACACTCTATGACATAAATCACAGCAAGATCCTTTTTGATCCACCTCCTAGAGAAATGGAATAAAAACAGAAATAAACAAAAGGGACCTAATGAAACTTAAAAGATTTTGCACAGCAAAGGAAATCATAAACAAGAGAAAAAGACAACCCTCAGAATGGGAGAAAATATTTGCAAATGAAGCAACTAACAAAGGATTAATCTCCAAAATATACAAGCATCTCATGCAGCTCAATATCAAAAAAACAAACAATCTAATCCAAAAATGGTCAGAAGATCTAAATAGACATTTCTCCAAAGAAGATATACAGATTTCCAACCAACTCATAAAAGGATGCTCAACATCACTAATCATCAGAGAAATGCAAATCAAAACTACAGTGAGGTATCACCTCACACCAGTCAGAATGGCCATCATCAAAAAATCTATAAACAGTAAATGCTGGAGAGGGTGTGGAGAAAAGGGATCCCCTCTTGCACTATTGGTGGGACTATAAATTGATATAGCCACTATGGAGAACAGTATGGAGGTTCCTTAAAATACTAAAACTAGAATTACCATATGACCCAGCAATCCCACTATTGGGCATATACCCTGAGAAAACCATAATTCATAGAGAGTCATGTAAAACAATGTTCATTTCAGCTCTGTTTACAATAGCCAGGACATGAATGCAACCTAAGTGTCCATTGACAGATGAATGGATAACGAAGATGTTGTATATATATATATATATATATATACAATGGAATATTACTCAGCCATAAAAAGAAATGAAATTGAGTTATTTGTAGTGAGGTGGATGGACCTAGAGTCTGTCATACAGAGTGAAGTAAGTCAGAAAGAGAAAAACAAATACCAAATGATAAGACATATGTATGGAATGTAAAAAAAAAAAAAAAAGTTCTGAAGAACCTAGGGGCAGGACAGGAATAAAGATGCAGACATAGAGAATGGACTTGAGGACACCAGGAGGGGGAAGGGTAAGCTGGGACAAAGTGAGAGAGTGGCATGGACAGATATACACTACCAAATATAAAATAGATAGCTAGTGGGAAGCAGCCGCATAGCACAGGGAGATCAGCTCGGTGCTTTGTGTCCACCTAAGAGGGGTGGGATAGGGAGGGTGGAGGGAGAAGCAAGAGGGAGGGGATATGGGGATATATGTATACGTATAGCTGATTCACTTTGTTATACAGCAGAAACTAACACGCCATCATAAAACAATTATACTCCAATAAAGATGTTAAAAAATAAATAAATAAATAAAATAAATGTTCGTTTCTTTATTTAAATGTATTTCATCTTGTTTCCATTGTCTGATAATCTCATGCAGGTGCAAAAACTGGTAAAATGATCCCTAAAAATGAATATGTATTAATGTTTCACTTTAAAATATTTACATTTTATCTATTATATGCATAAGACTGAGTAATATAAATTCAGTCTGCCAATAACTTTTCCAGGCTCTATGAGGTAACCATCCTTGATACCATGAGTTATTACCCTAGGACTATACTACAAATTTGATTTGGTCAGTTCATTCTAGTGACTTGCAATCCAGTGGGGAAAACATCAACAACAGGCTCCAGGGTTATTGGATTCACTTCCATTACTTTTCAATACATTTAAAAATCTTCAGCCAGCTGTGTCCATGGCAAAGAAAGTGAAAAAAAGTTATCTATATCAAGCAATTTCCAAAATCTGAGATGTTTTATTATTTTTTCCATTGTATAGTGTGGGAAATTTTAAAAACATGTACAAAGTTCCATTAAGGTCACATTCAACAAAATCTTTAATGTTGATTTAGTAAACTTACTTTTGTTGGGAGACTTTTTTGGTTATTGATTCAATGTAATTACTAGTGATTGCTTTGTTTAGATTTTCTATTTTTTCTGAATTAAGTCATAGAAGAGTACATGTTTCTAGAAATTTATCCACTCTTCAAGGTTGTCCAGTTTTTTGGCATGTACGTGTTCATAACAATCTATTTTGATACTTTGTATTTTGGTGGTGTCAGTTGTAACTTTTCTTTCATTTCTGATTTATTTATTTGGGTTCTTTCTCTCTTTTTCTTGTTGAGCTTGGTTAAAGCTTTTTTTCAATTTTGATTATTTTTTCAGAAACAAGCTCTTAGTTTCATTCATCTGTTTCGGTGGTTTCCTTTTTTTTTTTTTTTTTTTTTTTTTTTTGTGGTATGCGGGCCTCCCTCTGGTGCGGCCTCTCCCGGTGCGGAGCACAGGCTCCGGACGCGGTGGGGCAGCGGCCAGGGCTCACGCGCCACGCCGCGCCTCGGAAGGGG
>NC_041231.1:18402835-18426423 GCF_002837175.3 Physeter macrocephalus
TTATTTTTTTGCGGTATGCGGGCCTCTCACTGCTGTGGCCTCTCCCGTTGCGGAGCACAGGCTCCGGACGCGCAGGCCCAGCGGCCATGGCTCACGGGCCCAGCCGCTCCGCGGCACGTGGGATCCTCCCAGACCGGGGCACGAACCCGGTTCCCCCGCATCGGCAGGCGGACGCGCAACCACTGCGCCACCAGGGAAGCCCCCGGTGGTTTTCTTTTTATTCTCTATTTCATTTATGTCCACTTTAATCTTTATTATTTCTTTCCTTCTACAGATATTAAGATTTATTTGTTCTTTTCCTCTTTTCTTTAGGTGTAAGGTCAGATTTTTTATTTGAGATTTTTTTTCGTTTCTTGAGGTAGGCCTGTATCACTCTAAACTTCCCTCTTAGAACTGCTTTTGCTGCACCCCCAAAGATTTTGGAACATTGTGTTTCCATTTTCATTTGTCTCAAGGTATTTGTTTAATTTCCCCCTGATTTCTTCACTGACCCATTTGTGGTATAAACAGCATGCTGTTTATCCTGCACATATTTGTGATTTCCAGTTTTCTTCTTGTAACTGATTTCTAGTTTCATACCATCATGGCTGGAAAAGATGCTTGATATGATTTCAACCTTCTTATTTTTATTGAGACTTCTTTGGTCCCAACATGTGATCTATGCTGAAGAATGTTTCATGTGCACTTGAAAACAATGTGTATTCTACTGTTTTGGGGTGGAATGTTTGTATATATCTATTAAGTCATTATGACCTAATGTGTTCTTTAAGGCCAATGTTTCCTTATTGATTTTCTGTTTGGATGTTCTATCCATTGATGTAAATGATATGTTAAAGTCCCCTACTATTATTGTATTACTGTCAATTTCTATCTTTATGTCTGTTAATATTTGCTTTATCTATTCTTCTCCCTAGGTTAGTGAACATCCTTATGACTATTAATTTGAACTCTTTATATGGTAAATTGATTATCTCTGTTTCATTTAGTTCTTTTCCTGAGGTTTCATTTTATTCTTTTATTTGGAGGGTATTCTGTTGTCTCCTCATTTTGCCTAACTCTCTGTTTCTACGTATTAAGTATATCAGTATTAAGTATATTAAGTGTTATCAGTCTCCCAGTCTTGAAAAAGTCACCTTATGTAGAGAAGGTGTCCCATGGTGCCCAGCGGCAGAATCCTCCCTGGTCACCAGAGCCAGGTACTGCAGGGGTCCCCACTGTGTGGGCTGCATGTCTTCTCTTGTGGTTGAGTCGTGATTGCTGTAGGCATGTTAGTGGGTGGAATTTTTCCCCAGGCTGGCTGGATATATTGCTGTGCTGCAACTTCTGGATACACCCTGGTAAGTGGGGCTGGCCCTTGGCCCAGTTGGATGAGAGGTCCAGCTCTGAGTGCTGCCAGTTCAGTGATGTGCAGACTTGTCCTCCAGAGTAGGAGCCACTTGAGAGGGGTTCTGGTGATGGTCATAGCAGCCCACCAGGTGGGATAGGGCAGGAGCCAGTTGGAGGGGCCAGTGGGGTGGGCTGGTTGAGTGGACTGGGTCTTCAGGGGAAAACTGCGGTTGGGGCACATGCTGTTAACTAGAATGATGAAGAGTGACAGAAAGGGCACCCACCAGAGGTGAGCTAGTAAGTTGGGAGGAGAGTAATGAAAGAAGAGTGTTCATCAGTACTTCCATGACTAGAGAAAGTATCACTGGATCCTGCCACTCCAGCACATGCCCTAAAATTAGTCACTGAATCTCCTTCTCATACAACCCAGGTGCTTTTCAAGCTGCTGCCTCTACACTGGGATTTGGAGCAAGTGAGTTTGTATGTGAGTCTTTCAAGAGAAGAGTCACAGTTTCTCACAGCCTTCTGACTCTCCTGGATGTAAGCCCCACTGTTCTTTAAAGCCAGATGTTATGGGGGCTTGTCTTTTCAGTGCAGGTACCTCCGGCTGGGAAGCCAGATGTGGAGGGATCTCTGCATTGGTGATATCCCTCCCACCTGTGGATCATTGCAGTAGGATGTGAGTTCTGACTATGCTACATCTCTGCCCCTCCTACCTATATTGATGTGGCATTTTCTTTATAAACTTGTATGTAGAAAACCTGTTCTGCTAGTCTTTAAGTCATTCTCAGAGACAGGTGTTCTATATGTAGTTATACTTTTGGTGTGTCCATAGGAGGATATGAGTTCAGGATCTTCCTACTTTGCCACCTTTATCTGGAGTGCCTCTCCCTCATTTTTAAAGAATTGTTTTCTTGGGGGTGGGAAGATATTGAATGCTCTGTTCACAATCTTTTTCTTTAGCACTTAACTATTTCATCCCACTTTCTTTTGGCCTCTGTGGTTTCTGAGAAAAAAAATCTATGGTAAACCTTATAGATACTTCTCTCTTGCTAAATTCAAGGTTTTTCTTTGTCTATGGCTTTTAGCAGCTTAATTATGATGTGGTTAGGTGTGGATTTCTTTGAGCTTATCCTATTTGGAGTTCAATAAGCTCCTGTTTGTGCAGATTAAAGTTTTTCATCAATTTGAGACATTTTAAGATATTATTCCTTCATATATTCTTTCTGCCTCTTTCTCTCATCTTCTGGGACTTCCATTATGCATATGTTGGTATTCTAGATTGTATCCCAGAGATCTCCAAGGACTTGTTTATTTTCTATTTTTTCTGCTCTGCAGCCCAGAAAATATCAATTAACCTCTACTGAAATTTGCTATTCTTTCTTTTCCCAGAAAAAAATCTGCTGTTGAGCCCCTCTAATGAATTTTTATCTCAGTTAATGTACTTTTCAAGTACATAATTTCTATCTGGTTCTTTTTAATTTTTAAAAAATAAGTTCTGTCTCTTTGTTGACATTTTCTGTTTGGTGAGGAATCATTCTCATACTCTCTTTTAGCTCTTTAGACATGGTTTCCTTTAGTTCCTTAAATTAGCATATTTAAAGTCTATAATAAGTCCAGTAGATGGGCTCTTCTGGGGTGGTTTCTGTTGATTACTTTTTCCTTGTATATCAAGTATGCTTTCTCATTTCTTTGCATTCCTCATATATTTTAGTTAAAACATGGATATTTTAAGTAATACAATGTGGCAGCTCTGAACACCAGAATCTGCCCCCTTACCAAGGTTTGTTGTTTTTGCTGTTTGTTGCTGTTGCTATTGGTTTATTTAGTGACTTTCCTGAACTATTTTTCTGAAATTTTTGTCATATGTGGTCTCGGAAGTCTCTGTTCATATAGCTTAGTGGCCAACTAGTGATTGAACAGATTTCCCTAAATGTCTGAAACTAATCAGCTACCATCTTTGTCAGGTACTCTTAGTATTTGTTGGGGGCAGACCATCAATGACAAGGTAGAGAGTTTACAATTCTGCCTTAGTCTTCACTTTTTGCTTTCACAATTCCTCATGATCAGCCAGACACAGAAGTGTAGGCATTCTTGGGTCTTTTATGGGCATGTGCACAGTACTACATGTACCTAGTCTACTAGCTCACCAGATATTTTGGAGCTTTTTAAGGACCTCTATGGATCTATCACTCCCCATCTTTTCCTTTACATGTTTGGTCAGCTCCTTGTTTGCTCCAACTGTTGTTACACCTCAGACAGCTGCAATGCTACTGATTGTTTTGATAAATGCCCTGGAAAAAAGTTGGTTGCAGTCAGTGAGTTCTGAATCAGGTCAAATAATGACAAACTCTGTGAATGGTGGTTTCCAGGGAAATGGCATGAACATTTTCATGAAAAATCATGAAAATTTTCTGGGAATGGGACTCTGGGGAAACTCAAAACTGTTTACACTTTCTAGTGGCTGCTATGCTTCTGTATTTCCTGACTATGATAATTGCAAGGTTGCTCATTTTTATGAGAGCCATACAGCAGGGGAGTGGGGGCTAAAATGACACAAAGCTCACTGTTATTACTAAGATTTGTCCATTTTTCTTGACTGAATGCTCCTCATATTGCCACAAGCCTTTGGTTGATTTTGACAATTTTTGCTAGTTCTCATTGCTTTTATGGATAAGTAGGTTTTGGGGGTGCATATTTTGCCTTTTGTGTTGACATAACTTCTCTGGGTGGTTCAATTTTAATCCATATGGCTTCATTTATAGTGGTTGGGTCTGGAATATCCTCTTTCAAGTTGGTGTGTCATTTGGATTTACTATGATTTCTCTCTTCTTCTTTTTTTCCTCATGTCTTTTCATGACCCAGAACCCTCTCTACATGGCTTAGGCCCTCCTCACAGTATGATGGCACCACACTGTTTTATGCATGATGACATGCTTTTACAATACCAAGTCAAAAGCTGTCAGCCCTCTTAAATGAAATATAGTAATTTCTACCATAGTTTATTGGTTATATACAGTTACAGACTAGCTCAGACCCAAGAGACTCTACATTTTACTAGAAGAGCACCAAATAGTTTGTGGTACTCCAAAATATTTGCCATATGCATGTTACCTATTTTATCTTCACAAAATTTTATGGAATACATATTGTTATTCTCACTTTACAAATACTAAAACTGAGACTAAGTTAAAAAATACAGAAAGTATAAAGCAGTGATATGAATCTGTTATGCCATACTAACTCTAAAATTTGTGTCCTTCAGCGGTTACATAAGTAGACAAGCATTTTTCCTAAATCTTTTTCACAGAACCATAGTAATTAGAAATTTTCTGAAAAAGAAAAGGGATGTGAAATAAAATATTTCAAAAGCAAAAATAAAAATCAGTATATTTGAAACCCTTTTTAGAGACTTAAAATGTATATTTTCAGGGCTTCCCTGGTGGCGCAGTGGTTGAGAATCCGCCTGCCGATGCAGGGGACACGGGTTCGTGCCCCGTTCCGGGAAGATCCCATATGCCGCGGAGCGGCTAGGCCCGTGAGCCTGCGCGCCCGGAGCCTGTGCTCCACAACGGGAGAGGCCACAGCAGTGAGAGGCCCGCATACCGCAAAAAAAAAAACAAACAAAATGTATATTTTCATATAAGGTTTTTTCTCTGCGAAGTAAGTTTTGTGTAAATAACTGTTATTATACTCTGATGGAAAATTCAAGGAACACACTTCTGGGAAAGACTTAGTAGATGATCACTCTTAATGTTTACTGAATCGACTTTAAGGTGGTCAATCATTAGCAAGTGTCACTGAAATTTCAAGCCTTGAGTAAATTGTTACATTTCTAGACAAGAAGTTGAATCATGTGCTTTAAACAAGGAGGTGGGTAGGATTATGCAGACACAGATATTGTTCATTTACCTAGTAAGTATAGCAGAGCTCAGTTGTGGAAACGGGTTGTTTTATTTGGTGACATGTACTATAGCATTTAAGAATATGGAGATAAGACCACAATTGCCACTTTTCAGATCTTGGCTCCTCCTCTGAGTATAAGTATAGCATTTGCTAAATTGTTCACACTCTGTGCCTTTGATTCCTTAATGTAACATGAGGGCAAAAATAATACTTTACTGAATTTTTAAAGTTGAAAGAGGAAATGCCTACAAAACTCTTGGCATATTGTAGGTAGTCATTAAGTTTATATGAGAGTAGTAATTACAAATTTGTGGTATTCAAAAGTCTAACAATAGTCTATTGTGTTTATAACACAATTAGCCAGACACAGTAAAGTCAATAAACTAAAGCCAGGACTTTTTTTTTTAGGCAGATCTCAACAAGTAAAGGCAGATCTAAACAAGTAAACACAGAGAATGGTAAAGTAGGTTCCTTGCTGGCCTTACACATTTTAAGATATGTTTCATAGATCAAGAGAACACAAAAATAACAAACACTGGCAAGGATGTGGAGAAAAGGGAACCCTCCTACACTGTAGGTGGGAATGTAAATTGGTGCAGCCACTGTGGAAAAAAGTATGGAGGTTTCCCAAAAAAACTGAAAATAGAACTACTCTTTGACCTAGCAATTCCACTCCTAAGTATATATATCCAAAAAAAACCCAAAAACACTAATTTAAAAAGATACATTCACCCCAATGTTCATAGCAGCAATATTTACAATTGCCAAGTCATGGAAACAACATGTGTCTATTGACAGGTGAATGGATAAAGAAGCTGTGGTATATATGCACAATGAAATACCACTCAGCCATGAAAAAAATGAAATTTTGTCATTTGCAGCAACATGGATGGACCTGAAGAGAATTATGCTAAGTGAAATAAGTCAGCCAAAGAAAGATAAATACTATATGAGATTGCTTACATGTGGAATCTAAAAAATACAAAAAAACAAAACCAAAAAACAGTGAATATAACATAAAAGAAGCAGACCACAGGTATATAGAACAAACTAGTAGTTACCAGTGGGGAGGGGGTGGAGGGGCAATATAAGGGTGGGGGAGTGGGAGGTACAAACTATTGGGTATAATAGGATAGGCTCAAGAATGTATTGTACAACACAGAAAACATAGCCAATATTTTATAATAACTGTAAATGGAAAGTAACCTTTAAAAATTGTATAAAAATTATAAAATATTGAAAGAAATGGGGGAAAAAAGCCTTTTGATCACTATTTTTCTTAGTGATAAGTCTCAGAAATTTCTGTCATTGTATTCACATAATTTTTCTTCCTATCATTAAATATTGATTTAATATATTTTCTAAAAAAAAGAGCTGCTTTCTCTGCAAGTCTACAGGGATAAATTGAAGATGTGAAATGACAGAATAGACCTGACTTTTTTCATATTTATAATACCCATATAAGTCTCAAGTTCTGTTCAGACCAATCCACACCTAAAATATATTATTGAAAAAAGAAGGATAAGTTGCAAACTAATATGGACATGTCATTTTCAATAAAAAAGAAAAGATATATATTAAAATCTGGAGAAATATGCATCAAACTATTCAAAGTGTTGTGTCTTTGTGGGTAATTGCATAAAATTCCCTCTGCTATATATTTCTGAGTTATTTATGTTTTTAACAATTATGTGGATACTTCTGTAAGTTCAGAAGAAAAAGTTGATTTTAAAAATTGAAATTTGTTCAGTTAACAAACAATTTAGAAAAAAATTAAAATTGAATTGCATGAATTCAGATATTAGCTAGCTGCATCCTCCAAATGCCCAAATAACTTCTCTGGTTAAATCCAAATGTTTTTTCCAAGACTTTGAGAATAAAAGCATACTGTTTATGTCTGATTATTAAAGAATAAATTTTAAATTTCATCTTTATTATTATGTACAACTGGAAATATAGACACCTCAAAATAACCATATTTAAAAATTTGTTAGTAAATATTTTGTGAATCATATGCCTCTTGGGAATAATTAGGCAATATAAAGTTTGTTTAGTTAGGAAACATGGTGTAGTGCCTTCGAATAAAGATAATTCAAGTAACTGGTGGAAATGTTTATTATTTTAAACATTAAGTTGAGAAACTTATATTTGCCTGTTTCCTACACACAAATGGTTATGGAATAACAGAAATGAAAGAGAACTGCTTAAAACAATTGGTTGAGTTCTATAAAATTTGTCTGAAAATGATCCATTTGCCCCTAAATATTAAAGTCTTATGAATTCAACAACTTAGCAATTTTGCTTCAATTAAATGAGCTTGCAAATTTGCATGTCATTTTAATTCATGTCAGAAATGCTCGTGATAATGAAAGTTTAAAAAAATCCAGTGATAAAATAGTATTTGGAACATCAAACACATGTATTGCTTGCAATAAAAATATGATATCATATAAAATACAGTGAATATATTATAAAGGCATCTTATTTATTATAACGATTAAAATAGCAAAAGCTTAATAACTAATAAACCCTGACAGAACTTTGTTTTCCAATAAATTATTGATAAAAGATAATTTTGAAAAGAATGTTCTCCATGAAATACCTACGATGACAGCTATTTATTGTATTTAGTAAGTGATGAAAAATACATTTTCTTACACATAAGTAGCTTAAATATGCACTCTGTGACCTTCTTGAGAAATTGTAGCCAAGTCCAATTAAAGGTTTCTAATTAAAATTGTGTAGATAGGAAGGAAATTAATGGCTTTGTTTGAACTATTTATTTCATCATCAAGTGTACTGGATATAATTGCAAGGCCAAGAAGAAATCATCAAAATTATTCTTTACCCTGTTGATTTCCTGTTATATCACTTCATTTCAGAACCTTGGTTTTGCCAACTTTAAAGGAAAACAGAAGTAGCTAAATATAAGTCGTTAACCTAGGAGCTTATTTTTCTCTGTCACTATTAACTAGAGACAACATGTATTGAACAAAATAAAGATTAAGTTTCAATTAAGCATTCTAAATATATTTAGTGAGATATTGGAAAAGCTCATAATGCTTCTACCTACACAATTTACCAAAAGCCCTGAATAAAGTAAATTATAACAGAAGCCAAAAGAGTGCTCAGATGCCTTACTGCATCATGTGGCTTTCCATGGTGAATTATGATTGCCCTTACATTAAACACAGTTGTTTCTAGGAGAGGAAAAAAATATGTATTCCAAAAATAAATAAATAAATCTGCTTCATAATTGTTGCCAACATTGCAGACAAAGTCTTTGAGGGAATGGCTGAAAGTAAAGCCTCATACATACATACTTTCTCCTCCCCAGATTCATATGCTCTTTCCAGAGGCCAGGTCACCAACTTGTTACATTCAAGTCCATTTTTGCAGCTAGCATACTAGAGGTTTATTTGTTGCCAAAACTGGAGGGATTAATCTATGGCTTTAAAATCAGAACAAAAACTCAGCACTAACATACAGATTAAGGAGGACAGTTTTCTAAAGAGGAAATGGAGATCATCCCATGGTCCTGGAGGGAACCACTGTTTCTCTCTGCTTCTCTACTTCTGAGAAAGATACTGGACACTGGCTTGAGCACAATTTTCTGATTCCTAACTGTGAGAGCTGTCTTGGCACGTCTTTTTTTCCAACTAAACATGTCATGGTCTGAAACAGGTGCTGGGAGCTCAGCTGCCACTCACAGAACGCTGTGCAAAGGCTTCATTAACATAATAGTCTCTGAAACCCTGGCTGAGCAAAGACCCTCCCCCAGGTTGCTTTAGGTCTGTGTCTCTGCCATTCCCGAAATTGCACAACTCAGTAATTTTGGTAAAAATATCCAACAATTTAGTGAGAAAAAATGATCCAGAGAGTTATTTGGCATCATGTATTTGTTCAACTTCCTCTCTCGCTCTGAGGAAGGTTCTGTGATTATCATTTTAGGTGTGTGCAAACTAAGTTTGGAGAAGTTAAGTCACTCACCTAAAATCACATAAGTAATCAGAATGACAGCCAGGAATCTAACCCCATACAAGTCTAATTTTAATACCTACCCTCTGCTCAATAAATTTTATTGCCATAATTAAAAGCAATTTGTGTGTGTGTGTGTGAGAGAGAGAGTTTTTTCTCTTCCTCATGTTTGGAACAATTTACTTTTTATAACAACATCTATCTTTATGATTTAGGGAATTTAACTTTTAGAAAATGTGTTTATATTTGGAATCCTTGAGTCACCAGCTTTCAAAGATATCTGTTTAGATGTGGCAATTAATGCTCTAACACACTGTGGTGGGTTTATATTTTGTCAACTTAGCCAACCTGGAACAATGTTTTCCAGATTGTCTTATATATATATATATATATATATATATATATATATATACTATCTGGTTAACCTGGGCCCAAAGACACAATTTACATGAGATTTGAAAGGCAGAAGTTCAGGAAGCAGAAATATTATATATAGTGTGTATATATAAATATGTATATATGTATATTTTAATTGACTTTATTTTTTAGAGCTGCTTTAGGTTCACAGCAAAATTGAGTGAAAAAAAGAGATTTCCCCCAATACCCTTACCCCAATACTTGCATAGCTCCTACACCACTAACAACATACTGCCCTGGAGTGGTACATTTATTGAAATTGATGAATCTACACTGACACACAAATACCACCCAGAGTTCACAGCATACATTAGCGTTCACTCTTTGAGTTATACATTCTATTATTTTGGACAAAAGTATAGTGACGTGTATTGACCAGTATAGTATCCTACAGAGTAGTTTCACTGCCTAAAAATCCTCCACGTTTCACCTATATGTCACTCTCTCCCCACTAACCCTTGGCAACCACTGATTTTTTTTTTTTTTTACTGTCTCTATAAGTTGCCTCCACATATTTTTTACACTCAGATAGTTGGTGCAGGGTATGAGGACTGTTATAGCCCTCACAAGCTGTAGCATCTTTTCTATCTTACTTTCTGGAGTGGGACAGAAGCAGGATTCAGCTCCTTCAGTTTGTACCATATTGCCTCCTTCAGTTTCTCTGACTCCTGGGACAGGTGTGTGTTTAGTTCTGAGAAGAAGGGCAGCAGTTTCTCCTGCAGGTCACACCTCTTTACAAAGTTGGAGCTCGGAGCTGGTGAGAGCCTCATATTGGTTTCAGTCTATCCTTACAGTCTCCTGTTTGTCCATGCTTTTCCTACATCATGTCTTTCTTTTCTCTCAAACTGCCTGCCCTGTGGATTTTAGACCCTAGCACCACACACCGAGGCAACAGTTTTACGTAGACTTTTTAACCAGCTCTCACAACTGAAGAACATAAGATCAACTCCATATAATAAATCTCCTATTGAATGGAGTGGGGGTGGAAGAGAAGGAGAAAGAAAGAGAGCTCTCCCCCAGTGATTTCACTTCTCTGATTGTTCCTTGATTTATACAATGTTTATTCATCTCTCCCTTCCCCATCCTCACCTCCACCATATATTTTGGTTGGTTTTGTCACTATTCTTGTTTAATCTATACATACAACTGATTATTTTCTATTTAGCTTATTCCTGTCAGAGGATTCAATTATTTGTATGTTGATTCTCCTTCATCTTCTATTTCTGTTATTTTTTTCTCTAACACTGTAAGCATGCCGTCTTTTCAATTTTATTTCATTCTATTTTCTGAAGGTGACCTTATTTATTCTTGCTATGTTTTGGAGTGCTTTTCATTTTGGTCCTTCCAATGTGACTTGTGCTTTCATAATGTTACTGTTTATCTCTTTCGTTTCTTCACTAATCCCTTTCAGCTTACTTTTTATTTTCTAATTCTGTTGTGTTTTTTTCCTCTCCTTTGAACACTTTGAAATTCTAATTTTCATCATTTTTCAGACACTTTAAGTCATATTTATAATCATAACTCATAATTTAAATCTGCTTTGCTACATACATTTCATGATTTGAATTGCTTTTCTCCCATCAGCTTTTCATGTAAGGAAACTTACATAGTTTCTTTGCATTTATTGTGGTGGTTACTCATTTTTACATGGGAGTACTTTTTTTTTTCTGGACCAGTTTTTGAATAATGTCAGGGAGTAGGTGGGAATGCGAGTTAGATCAGCATCTTGGATTTTAGTCTATTATTTCAAACACATTCTCAGAAATAATCTATTCTATAATATATCTCTAGTCTGGCCTTGGTCAGAGTGCAACCTGATTTGGTGAATGTCCTTCTTCTGATTTAGACTGATTGCCATCCATTTTTTTTTTTTTTTTTTTGCTTTTGCGGTACGCGGGCCTCTCACTGTTGTGGCCTCTCCCGTTGCGGAGCACAGGCTCCGGACGTGCAGGCTCAGCGGCCATGGCTCACGGGCCCAGCCGCTCTGTGGCATGTGGGATCTTCCCAGACCGGGGCACGAACCCGTGTCCCCTGCATCGGCAGGCAGACTCTCAACCACTGCGCCACCAGGGAAGCCCGCCATCCACTTTTAATTGGCACACTGTCACACTGATATTCTGATTCCTGTCATGTTGTCTTGTCTTATATGCTTCCTCACTTGGCCCCTGACACTTCCATACTATGGTGTTTTGGAGGGCAGAGTTCAGGAAGGCACTAACAGTACAATTAGTACTTCGATATTCAGTGAAAGGAATTTCTTTTCCTCCTAAAGATGGGAAATATACTTTGGGAGAACTCTGAATAGTTGATCTGAAATATTCACAAATAAAATCATGGTATTTTTCCTTGTCTAGTTGTAATTTTCAAAGCATTTTTAGCCTTCTCTTGATTGTGATTCAGCATTATTTTTACTTTTAATTTTATGGAAAATCTCATTTATTTTCGATTTTTCTTCTCCTTTGTCCTTTTTATTATCAGTTGTTTTGAAAGATGAAAGCTAGAGAGAGATGCTCTTTACTTAAAAGCAGTTACTTAAGTCCTTCAAACAGCAGTTTCTGCTCCTTTGAACACAATTAGAATGAAAACCAACAAAAAATTAGGAGCTCAAACTACAAGAGGCTAGACTCTGAAATCAAAGGTTATGATATGCCTGGAGATAAATTGCTTGACATGTCTAGAGCCTCATTTCATACTTCAGATTGTTGGCTAGGATCCTGCTTTCATCCAACCCAAACACATGGCTACTAAACTCGTCCATCACAGAGTAGTTCATGGGGACCTGAACCAAATGAGGATGTTGCCATCACCCTGAGGGATATCATCAGTGTCTGGAATCTTCTGTTCACATATCTTATGAATTTCATCATTACACCTTGAAGATTTACACCAGTACAAGTTGGACAGAAATTTGCCAGTTGGAAATTGTGACTTAGCCTGCTTGTCAGCATCTTTGGAAAGACCAATTCTATAGCCAAGTTGTGTCACTTAGTTCTGGTCTATTCACTCCTCCCTGACTTCATCAACTATTTTCTGAGGTTCCTGGAATGTCCTGCATTAAACCTAAGCAAGCTATATCAACCCTACTGTAATGGGGAAAATCAGTATCAGAGTTATAATCTTATATACAATAATAGACACCAGGTGGAGAGCAAATTCTCTACTGCAACATTGTCACTCCTGATGAGAAGAAAAATGAAAGTGATAAGTCCAGTTTGCTATCCTTTGGTACAAATCAATTCAGCTATATCGTTTCTCATGAAAGCTTTTCTACAATGCTACTGGCTAACCTAGTCCCTTGTAACTCCAATATTACAATTGCCTTTTTTTTTCTAGGTATAAGGATAATACGATAGAGGACTTTAATCAGTAAAGCTCGTTTGCTTATAAAAGCATTTGAATGGCATTACACTGTGTGTATACACTCACATATATTATCCTATATAATCTGATTTAATGGAGACTGTCTGAAGCACACAATGCTTACATGCTCACGATAAGCCTTATAGGAAGCTCAGAGAGGATTTCCATTAGCTTACTTAATGTATAACTATTTCAGTGAGAAAGAATGCTGTGACAATATATACACTTGTCCATTACTGTGAATTAAAAATTATTATTATTATTTACTAGGATAAGTGATAAACCTGATATTCAAGTTCTGATTCTGCCATATGTTATACAGATGATTTTGCATAATTTATCTAATTTCTCATCCCAAGTTTCTTTCATGTTAGTATCGCCTGACTCAAGGGTTGTATCAGTCATTAAAGGAGAATGCTTTGTTTAAAGAATAACCATGTATCATTTAGCATGTGTAAATCAAACAGCTTGAGAAAGTCAGAAAGTCTTCATGGAGGAGGTGTTATATGAGCCAGATCTTGGAGGATCAGCATGATGTATACAAATGTAGAACTGCAGAAAGGGGACTGCAGAGAGAAGAGCATGTGCAAAGACATAAAAGAGTGATAAGAATGGATAAATTGGAAAATTAAACAATTGGGTGTGAATTATTAGACTGTAGTATATATTCAGAAGGAATGAGGAGGTAGAGGGTCATAATGATGCCTTACTCCATGTTTATTGTTTTAGGTGATTTTTACAGATTGTGCTCAAATGTTATTCTATTTTTAATTCATTAGTTTTGTAGTGAGTCACTTGCATAATTGCAATCTGGTGATTTGTGTGTGTTTTTTATGTGTGTGTGTTTTATTGTTCTACAGTTGGTACTTTTGTTTGGTACAATTCAAAGATGTAGAAGGAATACTGTAGCTAAGTAGCTCTATGCACTATATAGTTGGATCTTGCATTCTCCCTTAAAAAAACAAAAAAAAAAAACCCAATCTAATAATCTCTATCTTTTAATTGGGGTGTTTTGACTATTTACATTTACTGTGATTATTGACAAAGTTAGGTTTCAATATAACATCTTGCTATTTGTTTTCTATTGATGACATCTGTTATTACTCCGTTTTTTCCTCTTTTATTGCTTTCTTTTGGGTTAAGTATGGTTTTAATAATTTCATTTTACTTCTTTTGTTAGTGGTTGTTTTGGAGCTGTACACATTTTTAATATCATAAGTCTATTTTAAGTGATATTATACCACTTCAGTATATTAAAAAAATGCAATGGTATACTTACTTTACCATCTTTTGTGCTAGTTTTTATATTTTACTTCCAAATGTATTATAAACTATACTATGTATTGTTACTATTTTTGCTTTAATCAGTCATTTAAAAATACCCTTTAAAAACAGGAAAAATATTATATATTTACATACAAATTTCCCATTTCCTTTGCTTTCCATTCCTCTGTGAAGATCTGGCTTTCTATATGACATCATTTTCCTTCTGCCTCTAGGATTTACTTTAACATTTCTTTGGTGTAGGTCTGCTGGTGATGAATGCTTTCTGCATATTTATGCCTGAGAAGTCTTTATTTTGTCTTCATTTCTGAAAGATATTCCTGCTCTGTATAGATTTCTACATTGATAGACTTCTCTTTCAGTACCTACTTGGAATATGCAGTTCTAATGTCTTCTGGATTGCTTTGTTTCCTCTGAGAATTCTTCTGTCATTCTTATCTTTGCTCCTCTGTATGTAATGTGTCTTTTTCTTTCCCCCCTCAGACTGCTAATAATATATTCTCTTTAACATTAGCTCCCAGAAATTTGATTTTGATATGCCTTGGTATAATTTTCTTTATACACTGTGTGCTTGGGGATGGTTGTGATTCTTAGATCTATGTCAAATTTTTATAAAATTTAAAAAAGTAAGCAATAAATCTTCAAATTTTTTTTCTGTTGCTCCTTCTCCCTATTCTCCTTCAGGACCACAATTACATGTACATTAGGCCATTTGAAGCTATACCACAGCTCAATGATGGTCTCTTTATTTTATTTTATTTTTTTCTGTTTCATTTTATTATTTTTAAAAATTTTATTATTTATTTATTTTACTTATTTTAGGCTGTGTCAGGTCTTAGTTGTAGCATGTGGGGTCTTTCATTGCGGTGCAAGGGCTTCTCTCTACTTTTGGTGCGTGTGTTCCAGGGCTCTGTAGTTTGCAGTACATGGGCTCTCTCACTGAGGTGAGCAAGCTCAGCAGTTACGGCGCGTGGGCTTAGTTGCCACGTGGCATGTGGGATCTTAGTTCCCTGACCAGGGATAAAACACAAGTCCCCTGCATTGTAAGGTGGCTTCTTTACCATTGGACCACCAGGAAAGTCCCCTGTTTCATTTTCAATACTGTCTATTTCTATGTCTACAATTTTACCAATCTATTAATCTCTTACTCGTCCCTCTTAACATTCCAGCTCCATTTCCTAAACTCTGGGCATCCACTGGGCTCGCCTTAGTTTCTTCCTCCTCTATTGCTACCTAGAAACACTCTCCACATAGTAAACTGCTACATTGTAGGACTCACTTCACTTGTTTCCACTCTCTCCAGGAGCTGCTGCCCTGTACTGCACAAAGCTCAATGCTGGAAAGAATTATCTCACATTTTGTCCATTTTTTAAGTTGTTTTTGGTGGAAGGGTAAATACCTTGACTGGAAGTGGAAGTACTATTTTAAACCCGTTTAATACAAATAAACAAGTTGGTTAACAGTAAAAGAATGGAAAAACAGACACCATCCCTACATTAATCGATACAAAACTGGAGGACCCTATGTTGATGTCAGATCAAATAGATTTCAGAAAAAAGAATATTACCTGGGATAAAGAGGGTTATTGTTTGATGATGAAAAAAATCAATTCAATACAATGATGTAGCAATTGAAACATTTATCTGGGTTGGAAACAACCCAAATTTCCATCAACAGTGAATGGGTAAACAAATTATGCTGTGGGATATTATTCAGCAACAAATATGAATAAACTATTGATACATGCAACAACATGGATGGATTTCAAAATAATTATGTTGAGTGTAAAAAGCCAGGCCAAAAAAACCCTACATACTCTACGATCCCATTTATATGAAGTTCTAGAAATGAAAATTAATCTTCAGTGACAGAAAACACAGCAGTATTTGTCTGATGATGTGTAGGTAGCAGAAGTCAGAGGGAATGACAAAGTGGCAGTGGGGGAAGGGTGACTATTATGTTCATTATCTTGATCGCAGTGATGATTTCTGTCTGTATACATATATCAAAACTCATCAAAATGTGCACTTTATATTGGACCCATATATTGTTAATTACACTTCAATAAACCTGAACAAAAATGTAAAACAGATAGGAAAACAGATTCAGGATTTCACATATCTGTGTATTGCCCCACCTCAGCTCCCTACCGGCAATTTCAATAATTCGGAATCATTATGAAAAAATGACTTCACTCGTTCTTTCAACAAATTATTTCTGTATTCCTGCAATGTGCCAGTCCCCACTTCAGTTGCTGGAAATAAAATGGAAACAAGGTACACCAGGTCTCCAGACTCGTGAAGATTACATTTTGTTGGAGAACGAAGACAAAATCAAGTAAACATAGAAAAATAATTACAATGAATGATAGAACACAGTGTTAGAGAATAACAGAGGGACCTGCATTACAGTGATAAGAGGGAGGCTCCTCTGAATAGATGACATGTGAGTTGAGCCCTGGTGTTTGAGAAGGAGTCATTCAGACAAAGATACTGGAAAAAAAAAATTCCAAATTCCTGGTTTAGGGCCAGAATGTATTAAGGCTTGCCAATGAGACTAAGCTAGGCTTGTTCCAGAAATTGAGAGAAGGTCATTATGACTATATCTCTAGAAGCAACACACACAGGATACTCATTCTATGCTCATCATTTCACTTTAATTTTGCAGACTCAGGCTCTCCTCTCAGAGCCATCTAATAAGCATCTCTAGTCACCTTTATAATTTCTTCCAAAGCATACATTCCAAGCTTAAGAAAAAAATCACTGTGAAAAACTGGAAAAAGAAAGAAGATTCTAAATCTTTAAAGTATTAATGAAGCCACATATATTAGAAGAGAGCTGTTGTTGTTTTTAATCATTTTTGCCACACCTTGCTTTACAATCTTAGCTTAAACTGGGAACAAAGATTATTTCATTGAAGCAAGATTCCTCTGGAATTAGCACCACTCATATTTCTGTAGAGCATCAGAGCCAATATCAGAAAGAATAAAACAGAGAGGGAAAGAAGGTAGAAAAGGAGGGAGGGAGGGAAGAAACGGAACATCAAGAATAGGATTAAAATTATAAATTTACTTTAAAATATATCTTTCAATATTGCCTATAATGGGACTTCCCTTTTGGTGCAGTGGTTAAGAATCCTCCTGGCAATGCAGGAGACATGGGTTTGAGCTCTGGTGCAGGAAGATCCCACATGCAGTGGAGCAACAAAGCCTGTGTGCCACAACTACTGAGCCTGCGCTCTAGAGCCTGCGAGCCACAACTACTGAGCCCGCATGCCACAACTACTGAAGCCCACGTGCCTAGAGCCCATGCTCCGCAACAAGAGAAGCCTGCACACCGCAACAAAGAGTAGCCCCTGCTTGCGGCAACTAGAAAAAGCCCGCGTGCAACAACAAAGACCCAACGCAGCCAAAAATAAAATAAATAAATAAATAAACCTACAAAAAAATATTGCCTATAATATTTACCTTGTCATTACCTTTTCAAGAAGTGTTAGAAGGTGACAACAGGGTAAAAATAGCAGTCTCTCTATTCTCTATATCAACATGAAAGAAGCATCATGAATCCTAAAAATATCGGTACTCAGTCTCACTAGAATAATCACAGATTCTTCATTTGTGAACGTGTTATATGAAAGATGAGGATGCTAAAATTGTTTGCCAATTCTATAAGGTACAACTCAAGGATGCCAGGGGAGTATTAACTAATGTAAAGCGATCAATAAAGTCCAAAGGTTGCCTTCAAGGAGTGGAAGTAATGATTATAAATATGTGTCCCAGCTGCAAGGAAGCAGAATCTGCAAGACCAGCAGGTTTGACTTCAAAAGCAACACAAAGATTAATAAAACCAAGGAAATTTCCTAAAAAGAAATGAAACTACCAGATGGGTAATTTCTAAAAAGTTCCTATGTGTGCTTTCATTTGGTAAAACTTGGTCTTGAATATTGCTCAAATCTAAATCAGCTGAACTGTGGTGAGAAGGCAGTTACCAAGGGAGACATTTCTAAAATAGCCATGTTGCCTTCATTTGAAGTTTCCCTTAGGGATTAATGCCATAAGAGCCTTCTGTTCCTGTTAGCTCAGCAGGGACAGCAGTTTGGAATTAGCCAATTAAGCTGGACTGACCCAATGGTCAATGGTCATTGGACTGATGGTTTCCAGTCAAAAGTGGTTGGAGGGAAAGTGCTGGCTGGTGTTACAGAAACCCCAGGACTGCTGACATCAGAGAATAAGGAAGAACAAGTCGGCGTTTCCACAGGTATCAAAATAAACATAGATGATGATGGCAAGTATGAGGAACCAAAGAGAAGCCAAACAGTCCTGGCTCCACCACTTCACTTTGAACGAACACGTCACATAGAGTCATGCATATCTTTTTCACCTCTGAAACAAGGCCACATTTTCCTACTTCACAGTTACATTGTGAGGATTAAATAAGATAAATAATATAAAAGGACACTGTAAATTGTAAAGCCCACACAGATGTTAGCTATTGCTGTGGCAATACAGCAGGATGGCACAGTGTTCTGTTTGCCATTGCATTACTGTGAGGAAAAGGTTTTGGCTCCAAATAAATTTGGATGGCAACATAGTTTAAGTCAAGTGGTACAGTGGCAGAAAAACAACAGCTGGTTGTCTCTATTAGTCTCTTCCACTGTTTTCTTCAGTACTGGGTTTCTATCACAGATAATACAGCCCCTAATTATCAAACAGTATGCGGCTTGGAAGGGCTCAGTGGTTTGTGAAATAAAAACCTTCCTGAAGACTCACTATGGTCATAAGCTCAAATGGATCCAGAGGGGCCTGTCGAGTTGCGATACATGCTTTAATAAACTTTTAATTTGCTTTTTTCTTGAAAGAACTGGATTCTTATGTCTCATTGAGCAAATAAGACTCTGAAAAGAACTGTGGCCACACACACACAAAAAATGCATGTTAAGAGAAAGAGTGTAAAGAAACCTGCCAGGGTGAGTTATAAGAGGTTAACATGGCAAGAAAACTAGATAGAGCCCAGCCCTTGGGATTAAGACTTAAAAGAAATCATGCCGTGGGCAATTATGCATTTTTATATAACTGGGAGCCCAAAGCTTCAGCACTGTAACATTTTTGAGGCTACAATAGATATTTTGCCTTAACCATAATTCCTGTGATGTTGGGAGATACAAGGTGAAAATTGATAAAAAAGCTGGTTTAGTACCCACAATAACCCAGTATCTATTATTTGTCCCTGTGTATTTTCTCTAGGAAACTTTTATTACTAAATACTAATGTCAATGAAAGAAGGCTTGGGTGATTTTCACCTATCACATTTCATTCATTTAAACACATTTTGAGCACCTATGTACTGGACCATGTATGTTTTATTCAATGGTTTAAATATAATAGTTTCCTACAGTAAAAACAGACATAAGATATCATAGTAGATTTTAGAGGAAGAGCTGATTTTAGACATAATTTCTATTGTTACTTTGTCTTGGGCTCACAGTTAACAAATGTGGAATCCGGGTATGAACTCAACATTCTGACTCAAGTCCATTCACATAACTACTAAGTTATACTTCTTCTCACATATTCTGAGAAATACTAAAGACTCTCTTACTGTGTGAACCAATCAGAATTATCCCCATCAGGAAGCCATAGCCAAGTACAGTTACAAGTCATGAAGTCACCAATCGACAAACATTCACATAAACCCAGCTTTCTTGTAGGAAGGCGATTTGTGAAAGAGAAACCTATGAAAATTCAGCACTGTTAAAAATCACCAGCATATGGCTAATTATGCAAGAGAAGCTATACCTCAAGGATGCTATGAGCTTAAAATCAGAATTGTCCCTTTCTAGTTGTGTGCCTTCAGACAGTGCAATGCTGCAGGCTTCAGTTTGTTCTTGTTTAACATGAGGAGAACACCTTAGTTAATCATAAAGTAAAATATCCATATAAGTTATAAGTAAATAATTTTAATATAAGATATAAAGAGCTAAACACATGTTGGTACAAATAGAGTAATGCAGTAGCTTAAAAACAGTTGGCATGGGTTTGTCGCAAGTATGAAAATACCCAGATAAAAGTGACCTTATTTTTCCTTTGTAACAAGAAGTGTGGAGCTGGGTGGCACCTGGATTGATTGAATGGCTCAATAATGGCAGTACTCTGAATGGATTTCTCTTGAGATTGTCTCAATCTCCCCATCAGAGTGGTAAATTGGCTATAGCAAATACATATCTGCATCTCAGTTCCACAGCTAAAGCTGGAAGGAAGGGGAAGGGACTTTCCTTACACATATTATTACCATGGTGGAAATGATTCCTAGCAGATTTCTCCTCCTGGCCTGTTGTCCAGGAGATGGTCACATAGGTATATACTCTAGTGATAAAGAAGGTAAGGCAAGCACATACCTGGAATCTTCAGTGTGTTTAAACTGGCCCTACACTCAGTGAACAAAGGTGGAATAACAGCTGTTGGAGAGGCTATTGAAGCTCTGAGATAGGAAGGAGGCACTCTTGATTCATTGAATTGCAGAGGCAAAGGCATAAGTGGAAAGGAATCATGAAGGCAGGTGGTGGTAGTGGTGGAATACAGGAAGATAAACATTTTGATTTGATTGGACTTGGTGGAATTTTAAGGAAAACTGCAGAATAAGATATTTTTCTTTCAGTTTCCAGTTGCTAACTTCTTTTCATACATATGAGGTACATATGTACCTGTAGCCAGATCATGGAAGACCTTAAATTTGATGTAAAGGAGTTGAAATCATGGTGCTTACAAATGTAGCATCTCACGTTTTAAAGCATTGAGAGTCCTAAATACTGGGGCATACATGTCGGCTGATCGAGGCCAGGAGGTCTACAGCAATTAGTGATAGATTCATGATGAAAATCGAATAAAAAGGGGCAAGAAGGCTAGTACATATTTACAACCACTGTTTTCTCTGAGGAGTTAAAATTCCCTAAACTTTCTCAGTGCGCTGACATATTGGACAGGTCAGAACCGTGGGGCACACGCGGTATAAGTATGCCCTCCAGTGCCTTATGTTGTATTTCCCATTCCTGTTGTTTCCTGGGGACCAGCTGCCTTCTCTACATTCTGTGAGGACCAACCTGTACTTGTGGCTTCAGCCAACCATTTTGTAAATTTATGAACTTTGCCTTAGGGAAGACCAGCAAAAAGATGCATTTGTACAAATCTATCCATCCTACCAGAGAAATTCGAAGGATCTTGATTACATTGATGATAGAGTATAATTTCTATAAGTGTCATGAGATCAGACACCTCATTTGTTTCATCCACTGCTATATCCCTAGGGCCTAGAATGCAAATAGCACATAGTAGACAGTGAATGATAATTATTTTACTAATAGATATATCTACTAGTTATTAGCTTCCAACTCAGCTATTTTCAAAGACAGAACTGCTCTGACCAATTATCTCAAAATGAAACATTACCTGGGAATTTGGAGGTATGTGTCCTTCTCCTAGTTCTAATACTAATTCTTTGTGAACTTGGACCCACAATTTAACTTCCCTGGACCTCAATATCCTCATCTACAAAAGAAGGAGATTTGACCAAATAATTTCTATATTAGCTTAACTTCATCAGACAGGTAAAGTATTTTAAGGATGTAGAGAAGTCTTACAACACTCAAGGGCAAAACTGGAACAGGGCTTCAGAAAGAAACTAAACCAGGGCTTGAGAAGCTCAGCAAGAAGTCTTAAACATTTGCTTCCTTATTCTCTTATTTGTTGATCTGCCATATCTGCTTCCCAGTTCATATAAGCCAGAAAACCTGGCTACTCATAGATTCTGAAGTCACATAATAAGATCCAAGCACCTACAAAGGTGCCTTCCTTCACTGAGTCCACATTCCAAATTCTTAGGAAAGAGGTTGTAGTCATATCAAATTTGAATCAATTGTCCACGTGAGCAGCAAGAATGAGGGGTTGGAAGATGGAAGATATAAAGCATGAAATGGCAGCTTGGATTCCACTTGTGCCTCAGGTACAGGCAGTCACCAAAGAGGCAGGTGTTGTTAAGAGCTGAGAGTGGAACACGATCAAGTCTCCGAACCTTAGCAGTTAAGATTGCCAGATAGATTTCTTCCTTTTGTGCCAAACTACATCAGCTGGCACTGTAATGCCGTCCTAAACACTACAGAAAACTGAAATGAAAAACATCTGACTGATGATTAACAATTTAAAACCTAAAGTATAACAGTGTTAAACACAGAGATTATTATATTCTTGATTATCAAGGAAATGAGCCATTTCATTAAATAATCCAAAATATCTGTTAATACAGATATGATACATATTTGTCTTTGGGAATGCATGAATTTCTAAACAGACTTAGCTTTCTATGTGTTAGTTCAGGCTAATATTTAAATTAGTCTGCATTTCCTCAGCACATATCAATTGATGGAACAGACAGTGATATCAGACGTGTGCCAGGGAGGCACAAAGAAATCAGCCTGAGATTAACCAGCTCTGAATACTTCATACATGCATACATGCATAATTGAGAGATGACTGACAACCAGCAACTGACTGACAAATAACATTTGCAGGTATTTATAAAACTTCCCTTATGAGCGTAAGATATATTTGAAATAGTATAGTACATCATGACTCTTTCCCTGTTTATCACTCGTATTAGTCAGGGTTCTCCAGAGAAACAGAACCAATAGGATAGGATAAATGGATAATTTTCCTTCTGCCTTCTGTTCTATTCAGGCCTTCAATAGGTTGCATGACGATCACCCACATTGGGGAGGACAAGCTACTTTACAGAGTCCAATGATTCAAATGCTAATCTCTTTTTTAAAAAAAAAACATCTTTATTGGATTATAATTGCTTTACAATGGTGTGTCAGTTTCTGCTTTATAACAAAGTGAATCAGTTATACATATACATATGTCCCCACATCTCTTCCCTCTTGGTCTCCCTCCCTCCCACCCTCCCTATCCCAGCCCTCTAGGTGGTCACAAAGCACCGAGCTGATCTCCCTGTGCCATGCGGCTGCTTCCCACTAGCTATCTATTTAACGTTTGGCAGTGTATATATGTCCATACTATTCTCTCACTTTGTCCCAGCTTACCCTTCCCCCTCCCCATGTCCTCAAGTCGATTCTCTATTAGGTCTGTGTCTTTATTCCCATCTTGCCCCTAGGTTCTTCATGACCTTTTTTTTTTTTTTTAAGATTCCATATATATGTGTTAGCATACGGTATTTGTTTTTCTCTTTCTGACTTACTTCACTCTGTATGACAGACTCTAGGTCCATCCACCTCACTACAAATAACTCCATTTCATTTCTTTTTATGGC
>NC_041231.1:18426640-18436695 GCF_002837175.3 Physeter macrocephalus
TTTGCATTTCTCTAATGATTAGTGATGTTGAGCATTCTTTCATGTGTTTGTTGGCAGTCTTCTTTGGAGAAATGTCTATTTAGGTCTTCTGCCCATTTTTGGATTGGGTTGTTTGTTTTTTTGATATTGAGCTGCATGAGCTGCTTGTAAATTTTGGAGATTAATCCTTTGTCAGTTGCTTAATTTGCAAATATTTTCTGGAAACACCTTCAGAGACACACCCAGAAATAATGTTTAATCTGGGCATCCTGCAGGTAGTCAAGTTGACACCATAAAATCAACTGTCACACCCATGGTCCAGGTCTTCCAACAATGAAGCAGAGACTGAGTAATCTTCTGTGTGCTCAGGAATCTAGGGTATTCAACAGACTTTAAACCTGATAAGACTTAATTTTGTTTTGTGTGGTGAAAACATTTCAGCAGGATTGTAAAGTCATTTTAGAGGTTCTATTAGTTTACTAGGGCTGCTGTAATAAAGTACTACAAACTGGGTGCCTTAAAGAACAGAAATGTATTATCTTACAGTTCAGGAGGAGGCTAGACATCCTGAAATCAAGGTGTTGGCAGGGTTGTTTCCTTCTGAGGTCTATGAGGAAGACTCTTTTTGTCATTCTCTCCTTGGTGTGTGGATGGCCACCTTCTCCTTATGTCTCCTTACACTGTCTTCCTCTATGTGTTTCCCTCTGTTTACAAATGCCCCCTTTTTATAAGGACACCAGTCATATTGGATTAGGACTCTTTCTAAATGACCTCATTTTAATGTGATTACCCCTTTAAAGACCCTGTCTCCAAATAAGATCACATTCAGAAGCACTATATCTTCACTGGAGGGACACAAGTCAACCTACAACAGAGGTGATGACTTGGGAATAATATATCAAAACAAATATTCACACAAAGTATATAGGTTAACGACAAAATACTACCAAATATCAATTGTATATGAAGCATGTGTGCAACGTAGGGCATACATGATATATTATATTTAAACTTTGCCTTTAAAGAATTTATGTGAAAAGTAAAGCAATAAGAATTTGTAGTTTAAGAAAATCAAAAGAACTTTAGAAATATATCAGGGAAGTTCATGTATAATTGACAAATTAATCAAATATGTAGTAGTGACTGCCAAAGTTCCGAAAAGGAGAATGCCCCTGTAGACTGGGTGGTGAGATGTTCAAATGCTTTCAAGTAGGTTGCAAGCTCTGGTTGCACATGTCTAAAACCAATAAGAAAAATTTCCAGATATTCCTTAATTCATTCTCCTGCTATATTGACCTGCTTTAGTTTGCTAGCCAGTGTCCCATAAATCCATTCTAATGATTATTTTCCTGCCTTTGCTCCTATCTATATAGATTAAGATGTCCTTTCCATCTCATCTTATCCTTTTCACTTTCTCTCTATTCTCTCCTCTTCAAATTCAACCACTTTCTTTAAATTTAAAGAAAGCCCCAAGTAATTTCCTGTTCACCTATTTTATGATACGATGCCCTACATCTGTATCACCATGTACACCCCCCCATTGGACTTACCAGATTATTAGATAATATAATATGATACTATACTAAATAATAGAAATAAATAGTTACGTGTCTGTATCTCTTCCCAATTTTTGTTGCCTTAAAATTAAGGATGATATTTTATTTGTATCTCTAAAGCCTAGCATCCTACTGGAAATATAAATTCCAAAAATTAATTTTAAAATATTTTGTACAGAAAGCAAAAGTCAGATTAAAATTCTAGTTTTGATGTTCTGTAGTGGGATTGGAATTGTCTACATACTGGCTGAATGAATGCTGCTATGTGCATGAGAGAGCTCAAATGGGCAAAACTCAAAAGTGCTCGTCACTAATTTCACAGCTATGCACATGCACAAACATACCTCCTCTGAGGAAAAGTGATAAACTGGTTTGTTTTGTGACAATCATTGTTTGCATTTTCAAGAATTAAAAAAAAGAGAATCTTAGAAAAATTAACATTTCCCTGTGAGAACATCACATCTTATCTAGAATCAGATACACAGCTTGAAGTACATTAAGAAAGACTTTAGAAAAGAAGAATAAACTTAGCTCATTGGGGCATGTTATGTAGATCTAGTTCAGGTCCTCTATTTCATAGATAATAATAAGGACAACTAACATCCAAGGGCCATACTATATGCCAGGGGTTATGATGAACACTTTCAATGGATGAAGAAAATGCTCAGATTTCATAAAGCTATATGCAAGCTTGTGATTATATACTCAAACTGCAACTCTGAGAAACACTTCCAGTTATAAAATTTTTAGACAGCACTACCTTTTATATACCTGTTAATCACATGTGTGAAAGATGTAATAAACCAGTTTAAAATGCTGCCTGGTTTTTATATATCATGAGATTCTATCAGCAGTCTTTCCTGTGTTTTTCAAGGCTTAGAAGAAATTTTCAATGGAATAGAAACAATATTAAAAAGCTTAGAGAAATGAAATATTTTTTCCAATATGCAAGTTATAGCACATTCTAACTATATTATTTTTCAATACTAGCAACTATGGTTTGTTGCTAAAACAGATCAATACGTTATAATTTCACTGTATATCTTCACTGCGAGGTTTTTGTTCCATTAAAATTACATAAGGTTATCCTCTCTATATTTAGAATAATATGACACAATTAATTTCTCTAAATCAGGGATTTTATGACCAGAATATTTTAATGGTAACAATGTAGAGAAAGGGGGATATTTACAATTTAACAGACTTGGTAACCTCAGTTAAGATAACCAAAAAAATACCAGAGAAAATCATGTAATTCCACGTCCCCAAAGCAGATATTTTAAACAAATTAACTTGGCCCATGCTAAGGTACATATTGACAGAGATAAACTGAGAGGCCAACTCATCAGTAATTGAATGAATCTATAGTTATTCACCTCCTCTGTCACCATCATATCAAACTGCTTAACTTGAAGAAGAAACCCATCTCATCTTGAACTATTTCATGCAGTATAAACCAACCAAAGAATAAAAATATCTGCTGAAAGCTTAATTGGAAAATATTTCCTTAGACACTAGGAAATATCAGCTTTTAGACTTCTAAATATACTAATGTTATAGATGCCACAGTGGTAAGGATATGTTTTTCTTCATTTCAAATTATATAGTCATACATTCTGAATTATTATAAAATTGTTCTCTAATATTCTACCCTTTCATAGAGCTAGTTTATGTATTAAGTCATACTGAACCAAAGATAATTCAATTCTTTGATGACCACATCAGGTTCAACTTAAACTAGAAAACATATTGAACTTGGGTACCAAGTAAAAGTCATTTGAATGATTTCTCCCTTTTTAAAAGCCAGTTGAGTCATCAAGATATTCATAGATGAATGATTTAAACCTCTTTGGAGTGTGGATGAATTATCTTATATGAAGTCAAGAGCATTTGCTGGCCACAGCATGCAAGAAAACAGCAACCAAAATAAGTTGACTGAAAGGGCTAAAGGAAGCCCAGACAGAGAAAAGGCTGAAGCCCAGACAGAGCAAAGGCCAAAGCCCACATGATTCCAGAGTACGCTGCCATTAGGGTAAATGTGCTGTGGTCATGCAATTACATGTGTGTAAGTGACTTCACCTCTCCTTTCCTCATCTGCAAAATGAGGAGGTTCAGTTGAATAAAACCAGGTTATCTCACAGTTTGAGGAGACCCTTGCAGGCACTCAACCGAACTTGAAACTGATATTGAAGACCTACTGTGCATAAGCATCATGGCTCAAGTTAAAGAGAACCTGTTACTTGGTGCAATGCCTTGTTCCATGAAGAGACAGTTCCAGTAAGTGACAATCATGTATTTGAGCAGAACATTGAAATTTAGACGAGACTTTCATTGATATTATGTTTCATATTCATATAAATTGTACGGGGAGAAGGACAAAGTTGTTAATAATTTTCATTTTGTGCATCAGGAAATTAAGATTTAGAGAGAGCAAGCGACCTGTCTGAATCACAAAGCCATTAAGTGGCACTGTAGGTGCAAACCAAGGTGTTTAGATTCCAAGTACAGTGTTCTTTCTACTACCCCCCATTGCCTCTCTAAAAGTGTCTGCTCATATTGCACTAAAATCTACCTCTCTCCAATCCCTACCCGTTTATTCCAGTATTATTATTTGGACCAATAAGTATTTGATATATTTTAACATAGCCAATCTTTCAAACATGGGCTTAATTCACTGAAAGATCTCTTTAAGAAGCCATTTCCCTGCAACGTGTAGATATTTGTTGGTACGCTTATAAATATATTTGATGAACAGAGTAAGGTAGGGAAGGAATTAGAACAGAAATAAAAACTGTAAGTGTAATTCAGACAGAACCACTGCTAATTATAAATCAATGTGAAATTAAGAGGAGGCCATTTTGAATGAGATAGTTAAGAAAATATAAGGTAACAGAAGAGTGATAGTTTCAGTTAGTTTAGGAAAACTTCATGGAATGGATGAGAATTTGGGGGTTTTGAAATAGGACGTACTCCATACAGTTGTTGCATGTCATATGAACTTTGCAGTCCTGTTGTTAGATTTCAGAAAGAATGTGTAGACCAAGGAAGCAGAGCATAAGAGGGGTCTTATGGTGTGATGAAGCTAGAAGGTGGCTGGCACATTGCTTCTACCTGTTGCCATTTACAAAAGAGAGAAAACTTCATGAGTCTCATGGATGACCCTTCACCTTGATGATCATTTTCCCTCCCAGAAAGTAGTCCAAACAAATGCAAACCTCATTCATTTATTCCATAAATATAAATGTAACATCTTCTCTGAAACAGTTATGTCAAACAGTTAACCATGCACCAAAATTTATGCTGCTCCGCCACAGAATAGGTAGTGGCTGGGAACTGGATGCCCAGACAGAATGTACATTTCCCAGTCTCCCTTGCATTTAGGTGAAGTCATAAGACTACTTCTTGCTAATGGAATATAAAAGTGGCGTATGTCACTTTTGTTGTGACAAGGTTAAGAAGTGTTAGGGCTTCTCCACCTTCTTTTTTCCTTTTATTCTACCTAAGCACAGTTGACTCGAGAATGCTGGAGAATAAGACAGGCAGTTCCACGATGGAAAAATCCGAATTCCTAAATCTTCAGGTTGAGCAGAGCCACATTCTGACTAGGAACACCTGCATCAGAACTGTTACCCAAGCAAGAAATTAGCTTCAATTATGTTAAGTCAATACAATTTTGAGGTTTATTTGTCACATTAGCTTGCATTACTCTAGTTAATATAGGAAAGCACCGATGAATAAGATAGATATAAGCTGAGTTGAAGGAAAGTCAGAACTAAGTTTCACTGTTGATTTCTTATACAATACTCATCCTCATGTCTTAGAATTAGTTTCCAGTATTCAGGCCAATTCACATTATATTTTCTAAATTTAAAAACAATTTTCAAATAAGCAAATTTTTGAAGTTTAAACTCCTTTTTACAAGTTTTATAGGTGAAAATAATAAAACATGTTTCATTCTTTTCTCTTGCTCAGGACTTACTGAAATTTCATATGCATAAAAGTGCTGGAAAAGAACATGAATTCGCATTTGTCTCCCTTTCATTATTCCATTCAGAAAGCATTTGTATCATGGACTATTCCACTAACTTTGTATTCTTTCCCAGGTTTGCTCTCCTACTGTTATAATATTGATTACTAGAACCCTCTTCTAATACACTCATTATCAGAGAAGCATGAAAGATTTTGACAACAACCCTTAATTGTGTGAGCATTTAAGGTTAATTTGGTCTTCATTACTCTATTTTAAATGAGGTTTCATGTCCATACTAAAATTATTCATACCTTAATTTTATAACATAACTCATTCATCCCCTTAAAGGAAGAATGTTTCTTAATTTTAAATTTTAAAATGTAAGATCTAACAAGAATTTTTAAAAGTACAGTAAATGCTATTTAACATCTTATTGGCCATCTGTCATTGTGTGAATTGTAGTCAGTAATAATTTGTCAAACAATTAACAGAGTTAATAAATACTCACAGAGTAACCTAATCTGCCTGCCACCAGTAGTAACTAGTTGGGAATCAATGTACTGAAACTCTTCAGCATCACACCTGATACCCAACCAGATGGAGAGCAAACATGACATAACAGATGATGATTAATGATAAGGATGATATAATTCACTAATAACATTTTAGGTGCTAGAAATCCTTTCTCTTCTCCTTGTTCAGTTTGCAAACATGTATCATACACTAAAGACTCTTTTAGGCAGAACTGTATGCCTTCTTGGCAGTTTTTGCAAAAACACATATATTAATATAAAAATGAAGCTGAGGTCTAAACTACTTGATTATATCATTTCTCCACTTGAGTTGTCCCACGATAGGAAAAATTATAATGTGTGTTATTAAAAAAATTAAAATGTTAACATTTATCCAAGTCACCAAGGGACTAAATAATCATGTTTATAGACCTAATACTTGCCCATGTGCACAAAAAGTGTGCACATTTCAGCATTATTTGTGACATTAAAAATGGGACAATACCTTAATATCTATCAAGACGTATATGGTCTACACAGCAATAATCTGTACTATGCAATATCATCTTTCAGCTAAAACGAATAAGATAGATTCACGGAAAGATCTCTAAGACGTGTTTTTACATATACATGAAGATATTTTGGAAAACTGTTCATTCTATATCCAGGATTGACAAACCACTTCTTAAAGGGTCAAACAGCAAATATTTAAGGTTTTGCAGACCAAGACCAAGAAACAAAATTGAAGTTGTCATACAAGTTCTCGTATAACTATTTAAAAGTAACAATTAAAAAATGTAAAAACCAACCTTAGCTCACAGGTAGTAAACGAACAGGTGGCCAAAAAGATTTGACCCCCAGGCTATAGTTTTCTGATCCCTCTTGTATATAGTCCCATTTTATACATACATATATGATAACATAAATATCTATGCACAGGCCTGGAGAAATACCAAACTGATAGTATGTGTATCTGGGACAGAAATGATATTGGAATGGGGATGTGGTAGTCAAGGAGTTATGCTTTATCTATATTATTTAAAACTTTTACATGTATTTTACACACACATACGCACGCATGAGAGGCATCAACATTCAACACTCTTGGAGATGATACAAACAAGGAGAGCATTCTAAGTAGCAAGCTGCCTGGACTCCTGTACCAGTCCCAGTCCACTTTAGAGCATTAATCAAGATTTTCAGCTTTTCCTTGTCTATGGGGCCTCCTATAGCATCAAAAAGCAGAGGAGAAACTATGTGAAAGTTCAACTTCCTCCTTTATTACCTACTCTGATTTGATAGTGTGAAGGGGGAAAGCAACAGGTATGGAATTGCCAAAACCTCTCCTGAGTGCATAGACATAAACTCAGCCCGGAGCATCTAACTCAACTTCTTCTACTTTGAGATGTCGTTGTTTCTCTGGAGCATAACTCCCTTTCAAACTCCTTTCCAGACTTTCACTCAAGATGGAGCTATCTAGATGATATGCAGCAGTGCTTCTAATTACTGATTATTTCATTTGCATGACATTTTCCTCAATATACTTCCATTCTTAAGAGTTAGAGTCTGCAGAGCGTAGCCTTAACTTTGATTTAACTCTACTTGGTCAGACGTCTACTATATTCTTGGTCTTTCTCACTTTTGTAATTAAAAGATGCAAACTATTCCACACTTTGGCTTGTTTTCTTTCTTTTCCTTTTTGGCCACACCACACGGCATGTGGGATCTTAGTTCCCTGACCAGGGATGGAACCCACATCCCCTGTGTTGGAAGTGAGGACTCTTTTTTTTTTTTTTAATATTTATTTATTTGGTTGCGCTGGGTCTTAGTTACAGCAATTGGGCTCCTTACTTGTGGCATGCATGTGGGATCCAGTTCCCCGACCAGGGATCAACCCCGGCCCCCTGCACTGGGAGCACAGAGTCTTATCCACTGCGCCACCAGGGAAGTCCAGAGTCTTAATCACTGGACCACCAGGGAAGTCCCTTGCTTGTTTTCTTATTGTATTTTTCACTTCTCCGTAAATTTCTTTTGCCCTATAGGTTTTCTCTGGGATTAACTGATTTAATTACTCTTACTTCTAGAAGTTAACCACAATGTCTTTTCCTCCTCTTAACACAGCAGGTTTTTCCATTTCTTACCTTTCTAATCAGTATTTCACACTTAGCATTGCAAAAATAGCCTCTTCTATGAAATGAGCCATAAAATTAAGAAGTGAAATTTCCTGGTTCTTCCAAGGTGTAAATATATACCATCTTGCAAATCCTCCAGAGAATGCCTTCAAGGGCTTTTGTTCTTTTCTAATCTGTATTTCTCTTGAAGAAATTCTCAAGAAATTGTGGTTACTTCTCATAACCAGGGCTTATCTTTATCCCTTTCAATTTAGATTACTCTAGTTCTTTTTTTACAGTTCAGCAGGATCTCGTTCTTTTTTTTTTTTTTAACACTTTTTTTTGGGGGCTGCGTTGCGTCTTTGTTACAGCGTGCAGGATTTCTCTAGTTGCAGTGAGCGGGGGCTACTTTGCTGTGGTGTGTGGGCTTCTCACTGTGGTCGCTGCACTTGCTGAGGAACACGGGCTCTAGGCGGGCAGACTCAGTAGTTGTGGAGCATGGGCTTAAGTTGCTGCTCCACGGCATGTGGGATCTTCCCGGACCAGAGACTGAACCTGTGCTTCCTGTGTTGGCAGGCGGATTCCTAACCACTGCACCACCAGGGAAGTCCCAGGATCTCATTCTTAAAAAACAATGATGCATAACTGAAACAAAGGTTTCTTTTCTTTTAAAATTACCAATTCCTAAAATGATTTCAGAGGCACCACCACTGGCCCTTGGAATCATATAGAACAGAGGTTGAAAACCTCTAGATTATAACTTTTGTGAGCAAACAAACATCTAAATCAGTGTTTCTCAAAGTACCTGTGGTGAAAGAACCACTATGTTGAGAAACAATTATCTATGGGATCGTCATATGTTTGCATGTCTTTTGAGTGAAAGAGATACTTAACTGCCTTTTATTCCCAATTATCTTTTCAAGGATGTTTGTACTGTGAACAGCTTTGGAGGATAAACAGAGTTTTCCTCTGTAGCAAAGCACAAATTTGCTTACAACCTGGAATGTAGAGATAGCATCTGCTTTTGGGGCAAAGAGCAGATATGCTTACTGTTGATTACAAAATATTTAGGTTTGCTGAACTCAGGATTCCTCACCTGTAATGCAATCCACTGCTTGTGAAAAGAGTAATCTGGCACTCTGTTTCATTTAGCAAGAATTGGATTGATGAAACAATATTAACAAATGCTGATTTTCTGGCTTCTCATTATTTCAAGTGATGAAGGGTCCTTAGTCTCTGAACCCATAGCTTCTTGTCTTCCTACCAGAGATCCATGAAACTGTGGCAGGCTAACTTGTTAAATGGCATACAGCACAGAGTAAGATGACAATCCCTTCACAATTTTTCATTTTTTATACTGCAGGTTCTTATTAGTCAACCATTTTATACACATCAGTGTATACATGTCAATCCCAATCTCCCATTTCATCACACCACCATACCCACACCCCCACCGCTTTCCCTCCTTGGTGTCCATACATTTGTTTTCTACATCTGTGACTCAATATCTGCCCTGCAAACTGGTTCAGCTGTACCATTTTCTAGGTTACACATATATGCGTTAATATACAATATTTGGTTTTCTCTTTCTGACTTACATCACTCTGTATGACAGTCTCTAGATCCATCCACGTCTCTACAAAATGACCCAATTTCATTCCTTTTTAATGGCTGAATAATATTCCGTTTTATATATGTACCACATCTTCTTTATCCATTCGTCTGTCGATGGGCATTTAGGTTGTTTCCATGACCTGGCTATTGTAAATAGTACTGCAGTGAACATTGGGGTGCATGTGTCTTTTTGAATTATGGTTTTCTCTGGGTATATGCCCAGTAGTGGGATTCCTGGGTCATATGGTAGTTCTATTTTTAGTTTTTTTTGGAAGCTCCATACTGTTCTCCATAGTGGCTATATCAATTTACA
>NC_041231.1:18436758-18439111 GCF_002837175.3 Physeter macrocephalus
CACGTGTGAGGTGATACCTCATTGTAGTTTTGGTTTGCATGTCTCTAATTATTAGTGATGTTGCGCAGCTTTTCATGTGCTTCTTGGCCGTCTGTATGTCTTCTTTGGAGAAATGTCTAATTAGGTTCTTCTGCCCATTTTTTGATTGGGTTCTCTGTTTTTAAATATTGAGCTGCATGAGCTGTTTATATATTTTGGAGATTAATCCTCTGTCTGTTGATTCGTTTGCAAATATTATCTCCCATTCTGAGGGTTGTCTTTTCGTCTTGTTTGTAGTTTTCTTTGCTTTGCAAAAGCTTCTGTGATTTATGTCAAAGAGTGTTCTTCCTAACTTTTCCTCTAAGAGGTTTACAGTGTTCAGTCTTACATTTAGGTCTCTAATCCATTTTGAGTTTATTTTTGTGTATGGTGTTAGGGAGTGTTCTAACTTCATTCTTTTACATGTAGCTGTCCAATTTTCCCAGCACCACTTATTGAAGAGACTATCTTTACTCCACTGTATATCCTTGCCTCCTTTGTCATAGATTAGTTGACCATAGGTGCATGGGTTTATCTCTGGGCATTCTATCCTGTTCCACTGATCTATATTTCTGTTTTTGTGCCAGTACCATACTCTCTTGATTACTGTAGCTTTGTAGTATAGTCTGAACTCAGGGATTCTGATTTCTCCAGCTCCGTTTTTTTTCCCTCAAGACTGCTTTGGCTATTCAGGGTCTTTTGTGTCTCTGTACAAATTTTAAGATTTTTTTGTTTTAGTTCTATAAAAAATGCCATTGGTAATTTGATAGGGATTGCACTGAATCTGTAGATTGTTTGGGTAGTATAGTCATTTTCACAATATTGATTCTTCCAATCCAAGAACATAGTATATATCTCCATCTGTTTCTATCATCTTTAATTTATTTCATCAGTGTCATATAGTTTTCTGCATACAGGTCTCTTGTCTCCCTAGGTAGGTTTACTGCTAGGTATTTTATTCTTTTTGTTGCAGTAGTAAGCTGGAGTGTTTCCTTAATTTCTCTTTCAGATTTTTCATCATTAGTGTATAGGAATGCAAGAAATTCCTGTGCATTAATTTTGTATCCTGAAATTTTACCAAATTCATTGATTAGCTCTAGTAGTTTTCTGGTGGCATCTTTAGGATTCTCTATGTATAATAACATGTCATCTGCAAACAGTGACAGTTTTACTTCTTCTTTTCCAATTTCTATTCCTTTTATTTCTTTTTTTTCTTCTGATTGCTGTGGCTAGGACTTCCAAAACTATGGTGAATAAGAGTGGTGAGAGTGGACATCCTTGTTTGTTCCTGATCTTAGAGGAAATGCTTTCAGTTTTTCACCATTGAGAAGGATGTTTGCCGTGGGTTTGTCGTATATGGCCTTTATTATCTTGAGGTAGGTTCCCTCTATGCACACTTTCCGGAGAGCTTTTATCATAAATGGATGTTGAATTTTGTCAAACGCTTTTTCTGCATCTATTGAGAGGACCATATGGTTTTTATCTTCAGTTTGTTAATATGGTGTATCACATTGATTGATTTGCATACACTGAAGAATCCTTGCATCCCTGGGATAAGTCCCACTTGATCAGAGTGTATGATCCTTTTAATGTGTTGTTGGATTCTGTTTGCTAGCATTTTGTTGAGGATTTTTGCATCTATATTCATCACTGATATTGGTCTGCAATGTGCTGCTTTTGTAGTATCCTTGTCTGATTTTGGTATCATGGTGATGGTGGCCTCATAGAATGAGTTTGGGAGTGTTCCTTCCTCTGCAGTTTTTGGGAAGAGTTTGAGAAGGATGGGTGTTAGCTCTTCTCTAAATGTTTCATAGAATTCACCTGTGAAGCCATCTGGTCCTGGACTTTTGTTTCTTGGAAGATTTCTAATCACAGTTTCAATTCCATTACTTGTGATTGGTCTGTTTATATTTTCTATTACTTCCTGGTTCAGTCTTAGAAGGTTATACCTTTCTAGAATTTGTCCATTTCTTCTAGGTTCTCCACTTTATTGGCATAGAGTTGCTTGTAGCAGTTTCTTAGGATGCTTTGTATTTCTGCGGTGTCTGTTGTAACCTCTCCTTTTTCATTTCTAATTTTATTGATTTGAGTCCTCTCCCTCTTTTTCTTGACGAGTCTGGCTAATGGCTTATCAATTTTGTTTATCTTCTCAAAGACCCAGCTTTTAGTTTTATTGATCTTTGCTACTGTTTTCTTTTTTCTATTTCATTTATTTCTGCTCTGATCTTTATGAGTCCTTTCCGCCTGCTAACTGTGGGTTTGTTTGGTCTTCTTTCTATAGTTCCTTTAGGTATAAGGTTAGATTGTTTACTTGAGATTTTTCTTGTTTCTTGAG
>NC_041231.1:18439215-18439651 GCF_002837175.3 Physeter macrocephalus
AGCCTCCATGTGTTTGTGTTTTTTATATTTTTTTCCCTGTAATTGATTTCTAATCTCATAGTGTTGTGGTCAGAAAAGATGCTTGATATGATTTCAATTTTCTTAAATTTACTGAGGCTTGATTTGTGATCCAAGATGTGACCTATCCTAGAGAATGTTCCATGTGCATTTGAGAAGAAAATGTAATCTGCTGTTTTTGGATGGAATGTCCTATAAATATCAATTAAATCTATCTGGCCTATTGTGTCATTTAAAGCTTGTATTTCCTTATTAATTTTGTTTGGATGATCTGTCCATTGGTGTAAGTGAGGTGTTAAAGTCCCCCACTATATGTGTTAATGTCGATTTCCTCTTTTATAGTGGTTAGCAGTTGCCTTATGTATTGAGGTGCTCCTATGTTGGGTATGTATATATATATATATATATATATATATAT